>NW_027473590.1:0-216687 GCF_050947335.1 Megachile rotundata | reverse complement strand
TCATTACTCTTATTATTATCAATCTAACTCATATTATTAGCCATATTATGGTTATATGACCGATAGAACGACAACTACTATACTCATTACTCCTATAATTATCAATCTAACCCATAATATTAGCCATATTATGCTTATATGATCGATAATACGACAATTACTATACTCATTACTCTTATTATTATCAATCTAACTCATATTATTAGCCATATTATGCTTATATGATCGATAGAACGACAATTACTATACTCATTACTCTTATAATTATCAATCTAACCCATACTATTAGCCATATTATGCTTATATGATCGATAATACGACAATTACTATACTTCTTACTCTTATTATTATCAATCTAACTTATACTATTAGCCATATTGTGCTTATATGATCGATAGAACGACAATTACTATACTTCTTACTCTTATTATTATCAATCTAACTCATATTACTAGCCTTATTATGCTTATATGATCGATAGAACGACAATTACTATACTTAATGCACTCACTGTAATCAATCTAACTCAGATTATTAGCCATATTATGCTTATATGAACGATAGAACGACAATTACTATACTCATTACTCTTATTATTATCAATCTAACTCATATTATTAGCCACATTATGCTTATATGATCGATAGAACGACAATTACTATACTTATTACTCTTATTATTATCAATCTAACTCATATTATTAGCCACATTATGCTTATATGATCGATAGAACGACAATCACTATACTCATTACTCTTATTACTATCAATCTAACTCATATTATTAGCAATATTATGCTTATATGATCGATAGAACGACAATTACTGTACTTATTACTCTTATTATTATCAATCTAGCTCATATTATTAGCCATATTATGCAGATATGATCGAGAGTACGACAATTACTATACTTATTACAATCACTATTATCAATCTAACTCATATCATTAGCCATATTGTGCTTATATGATCGATAGAACGACAATTACTATACTTATTACACTCACTATTATCAATCTAACTCATATTATTAGCCATATTATGCTTATATGATCGACAATTACTATATATAGAACGACAATTACTATACTTCTTACTCTTATTATTATCAATCTAACTTATATTATTAGCCATATTGTGCTTATATGATCGATAGAAATACTATTACTATACTTATTACTCTTATTATTATCAATCTAACTCATATTATTAGCCACATTATGCTTATATGATCGATAGAACGACAATTACTATACTTATTACACTTATTATTATCAATCTAACTCATATTATTAGCCATATTATGCTTATATGATCGATAGAACGACAATTACTATACTTCTTACTCTTATTATTATCAATCTAACTTATATTATTAGCCATATTGTGCTTATATGATCGATAGAAATACTATTACTATACTTATTACTCTTATTATTATCAATCTAACTCATATTATTAGCCTTATTATGCTTATATGATCGATAGAACGACAATTACTATACTTATTACTCTTATTATTATCAATGTAACTTATATTATTAGCCATATTGTGCTTATATGATCGATAGAACGACTATTACTATACTTATTACTCTTATTATTATCAATCTAACTCATATTATTAGCCATATTGTGCTTATATGATCGATAGAAATACTATTACTATACTTATTACTCTTATTATTATCAATCTAACTCATATTATTAGCCTTATTATGCTTATATGATCGATAGAACGACAATTACTATACTTATTACTCTTAGTATTATCAATCTAACTCATATTATTAGCCATATTGTGCTTATATGATCGATAGAAATACTATTACTATACTTATTACTCTTATTATTATCAATCTAACTCATATTATTAGCCTTATTATGCTTATATGATCGATAGAACGACAATTACTATACTTATTACTCTTATTATTATCAATGTAACTTATATAATTAGCCATATTGTGCTAATATGATCGATAGAACGACTATTACTATACTTATTACTCTTATTATTATCAATCTAACTCATATTATTAGCCTTATTATGCTTATATGATCGATAGAACGACAATTACTATACTTATTGCACCCACTGTTATCAATCTAACTCAGATTATTAGCCATATTATGCCTATATGATCGATAGAACGAAAATTACTATACTCATTACTCTTATTATAATCAATCTAACTCATATTATTAGCCATATTATGCTTATATGATCGATAGAACGACAATTACTATACTTCTTACTCTTATTATTATCAATCTAACTTATATTTTTAGCCATATTGTGCTTATATGATCGATAGAAATACTATTACTATACTTATTACTCTTATTATTATCAATCTAACTCATATTATTAGCCTTATTATGCTTATGTGATCGATAGAACGACAATTACTATACTTATTACTCTTATTATTATCAATGTAACTTATATTATTAGCCATATTGTGCTTATATGATCGATAGAACCACTATTACTATACTTATTACTCTTATTATTATCAATCTAACTCATATTATTAGCCTTATTATGCTTATATGATCGATAGAACGACAATTACTATACTTCTTACTCTTATTATTATCAATGTAACTTATATTATTAGCCATATTTTGCTTATATGATCGATAGAACGACTATTACTATACTTATTACTCTTATTATTATCAATCTAACTCATATTATTAGCCATATTATGCTTATATGATCGATAGAACGACAATTACTATACTTCTTACTCTTATTATTATCAATCTAACTTATATTATTAGCCATATTGTGCTTATATGATCGATAGAAATACTATTACTATACTTATTACTCTTATTATTATCAATCTAACTCATATTATTAGCCACATTATGCTTATATGATCGATAGAACGACAATTACTATACTTATTACACTTATTATTATCAATCTAACTCATATTATTAGCCATATTATGCTTATATGATCGATAGAACGACAATTACTATACTTATTACACTTATTATTATCAATCTAACTCATATTATTAGCCATATTGTGCTTATATGATCGATAGAGCGACAATTACTATACTTATTACACTCACTATTATCAATCTAACCCATATTATTAGCCATATTATGGTTATATGACCGATAGAACAACAATTACTATACTTATGACTCTTATTATTATCAATCTAACTCATATTATTAGCCATATTGTGCTTATATGATCGATAGAACGACAATTACTGTACTTATTACACTCACTGTTATCAATCTAACTCATATTATTAGCCACATTATGCTTATATGATCGATAGAACGACAATTACTATACTTATTGCACTCACTGTTATCAATCTAACTCAGATTATTAGGCATATTATGCTTATATGATCGATAGAACGACAATCACTATACTCATTACTCTTATTACTATCAATCTAACTCATATTATTAGCAATATTATGCTTATATGATCGATAGAACGACAATTACTGTACTTATTACTCTTATTATTATCAATCTAGCTCATATTATTAGCCATATTATGCAGATATGATCGAGAGTACGACAATTACTATACTTATTACAATCACTATTATCAATCTAACTCATATCATTAGCCATATTGTGCTTATATGATCGATAGAACGACAATTACTATACTTATTACACTCACTATTATCAATCTAACTCATATTATTAGCCATATTATGCTTATATGATCGACAATTACTATATATAGAACGACAATTACTATACTTCTTACTCTTATTATTATCAATGTAACTTATATTATTAGCCATATTGTGCTTATATGATCGATAGAAATACTATTACTATACTTATTACTCTTATTAATATCAATCTAACTCATATTATTAGCCACATTATGCTTATATGATCGATAGAACGACAATTAATATACTTATTACACTTATTATTATCAATCTAACTCATATTATTAGCCATATTATGCTTATATGATCGATAGAACGACAATTACTATACTTCTTACTCTTATTATTATCAATCTAACTTATATTATTAGCCATATTGTGCTTATATGATCGATAGAAATACTATTACTATACTTATTACTCTTATTATTATCAATCTAACTCATATTATTAGCCTTATTATGCTTATATGATCGATAGAACGACAATTACTATACTTATTACTCTTATTATTATCAATGTAACTTATATTATTAGCCATATTGTGCTTATATGATCGATAGAACGACTATTACTATACTTATTACTCTTATTATTATCAATCTAACTCATATTATTACCCATATTGTGCTTATATGATCGATAGAAATACTATTACTATACTTATTACTCTTATTATTATCAATCTAACTCATATTATTAGCCTTATTATGCTTATATGATCGATAGAACGACAATTACTATACTTATTACTCTTATTATTATCAATCTAACTCATATTATTAGCCATATTGTGCTTATATGATCGATAGAAATACTATTACTATACTTATTACTCTTATTATTATCAATCTAACTCATATTATTAGCCTTATTATGCTTATATGATCGATAGAACGACAATTACTATACTTATTACTCTTATTATTATCAATGTAACTTATATAATTAGCCATATTGTGCTAATATGATCGATAGAGCGACTATTACTATACTTATTACTCTTATTATTATCAATCTAACTCATATTATTAGCCTTATTATGCTTATATGATCGATAGAACGACAATTACTATACTTATTGCACCCACTGTTATCAATCTAACTCAGATTATTAGCCATATTATGCCTATATGATCGATAGAACGAAAATTACTATACTCATTACTCTTATTATAATCAATCTAACTCATATTATTAGCCATATTATGCTTATATGATCGATAGAACGACAATTACTATACTTCTTACTCTTATTATTATCAATCTAACTTATATTTTTAGCCATATTGTGCTTATATGATCGATAGAAATACTATTACTATACTTATTACTCTTATTATTATCAATCTAACTCATATTATTAGCCTTATTATGCTTATGTGATCGATAGAACGACAATTACTATACTTATTACTCTTATTATTATCAATGTAACTTATATTATTAGCCATATTGTGCTTATATGATCGATAGAACCACTATTACTATACTTATTACTCTTATTATTATCAATCTAACTCATATTATTAGCCTTATTATGCTTATATGATCGATAGAGCGACAATTACTATACTTCTTACTCTTATTATTATCAATGTAACTTATATTATTAGCCATATTTTGCTTATATGATCGATAGAACGACTATTACTATACTTATTACTCTTATTATTATCAATCTAACTCATATTATTAGCCATATTATGCTTATATGATCGATAGAACGACAATTACTATACTTCTTACTCTTACTATTATCAATCTAACTTATATTATTAGCCATATTGTGCTTATATGATCGATAGAAATACTATTACTATACTTATTACTCTTATTATTATCAATCTAACTCATATTATTAGCCACATTATGCTTATATGATCGATAGAACGACAATTACTATACTTATTACACTTATTATTATCAATCTAACTCATATTATTAGCCATATTATGCTTATATGATCGATAGAACGACAATTACTATACTTATTACACTTATTATTATCAATCTAACTCATATTATTAGCCATATTGTGCTTATATGATCGATAGAAATACTATTACTATACTTATTACTCTTATTATTATCAATCTAACTCATATTATTAGCCTTATTATGCTTATATGATCGATAGAACGACAATTACTATACTTATTACTCTTAGTATTATCAATCTAACTCATATTATTAGCCATATTGTGCTTATATGATCGATAGAAATACTATTACTATACTTATTACTCTTATTATTATCAATCTAACTCATATTATTAGCCTTATTATGCTTATGTGATCGATAGAACGACAATTACTATACTTATTACTCTTATTATTATCAATGTAACTTATATTATTAGCCATATTGTGCTTATATGATCGATAGAACCACTATTACTATACTTATTACTCTTATTATTATCAATCTAACTCATATTATTAGCCTTATTATGCTTATATGATCGATAGAACGACAATTACTATACTTCTTACTCTTATTATTATCAATGTAACTTATATTATTAGCCATATTTTGCTTATATGATCGATAGAACGACTATTACTATACTTATTACTCTTATTATTATCAATCTAACTCATATTATTAGCCATATTATGCTTATATGATCGATAGAACGACAATTACTATACTTCTTACTCTTATTATTATCAATCTAACTTATATTATTAGCCATATTGTGCTTATATGATCGATAGAAATACTATTACTATACTTATTACTCTTATTATTATCAATCTAACTCATATTATTAGCCACATTATGCTTATATGATCGATAGAACGACAATTACTATACTTATTACACTTATTATTATCAATCTAACTCATATTATTAGCCATATTATGCTTATATGATCGATAGAACGACAATTACTATACTTATTACACTTATTATTATCAATCTAACTCATATTATTAGCCATATTGTGCTTATATGATCGATAGAGCGACAATTACTATACTTATTACACTCACTATTATCAATCTAACCCATATTATTAGCCATATTATGGTTATATGACCGATAGAACAACAATTACTATACTTATGACTCTTATTATTATCAATCTAACTCATATTATTAGCCATATTGTGCTTATATGATCGATAGAACGACAATTACTGTACTTATTACACTCACTGTTATCAATCTAACTCATATTATTAGCCACATTATGCTTATATGATCGATAGAACGACAATTACTATACTTATTGCACTCACTGTTATCAATCTAACTCAGATTATTAGGCATATTATGCTTATATGATCGATAGAACGACAATCGCTATACTCATTACTCTTATTACTATCAATCTAACTCATATTATTAGCAATATTATGCTTATATGATCGATAGAACGACAATTACTGTACTTATTACTCTTATTATTATCAATCTAGCTCATATTATTAGCCATATTATGCAGATATGATCGAGAGTACGACAATTACTATACTTATTACAATCACTATTATCAATCTAACTCATATCATTAGCCATATTGTGCTTATATGATCGATAGAACGACAATTACTATACTTATTACACTCACTATTATCAATCTAACTCATATTATTAGCCATATTATGCTTATATGATCGACAATTACTATATATAGAACGACAATTACTATACTTCTTACTCTTATTATTATCAATCTAACTTATATTATTAGCCATATTGTGCTTATATGATCGATAGAAATACTATTACTATACTTATTACTCTTATTAATATCAATCTAACTCATATTATTAGCCACATTATGCTTATATGATCGATAGAACGACAATTAATATACTTATTACACTTATTATTATCAATCTAACTCATATTATTAGCCATATTATGCTTATATGATCGATAGAACGACAATTACTATACTTCTTACTCTTATTATTATCAATCTAACTTATATTATTAGCCATATTGTGCTTATATGATCGATAGAAATACTATTACTATACTTATTACTCTTATTATTATCAATCTAACTCATATTATTAGCCTTATTATGCTTATATGATCGATAGAACGACAATTACTATACTTATTACTCTTATTATTATCAATCTAACTCATATTATTAGCCATATTGTGCTTATATGATCGATAGAAATACTATTACTATACTTATTACTCTTATTATTATCAATCTAACTCATATTATTAGCCTTATTATGCTTATATGATCGATGGAACGACAATTACTATACTTATTACTCTTATTATTATCAATGTAACTTATATTATTAGCCATATTGTGCTTATATGATCGATAGAACGACTATTACTATACTTATTACTCTTATTATTATCAATCTAACTCATATTATTAGCCTTATTATGCTTATATGATCGATAGAACGACAATTACTATACTTATTGCACCCACTGTTATCAATCTAACTCAGATTATTAGCCATATTATGCCTATATGATCGATAGAACGAAAATTACTATACTCATTACTCTTATTATAATCAATCTAACTCATATTATTAGCCATATTATGCTTATATGATCGATAGAACGACAATTACTATACTTCTTACTCTTATTATTATCAATCTAACTTATATTATTAGCCATATTGTGCTTATATGATCGATAGAAATACTATTACTATACTTATTACTCTTATTATTATCAATCTAACTCATATTATTAGCCACATTATGCTTATATGATCGATAGAACGACAATTACTATACTTATTACACTTATTATTATCAATCTAACTCATATTATTAGCCATATTATGCTTATATGATCGATAGAATGACAATTACTATACTTCTTACTCTTATTATTATCAATCTAACTTATATTATTAGCCATATTGTGCTTATATGATCGATAGAAATACTATTACTATACTTATTACTCTTATTATTATCAATCTAACTCATATTATTAGCCTTATTATGCTTATATGATCGATAGAACGACAATTACTATACTTATTGCACCCACTGTTATCAATCTAACTCAGATTATTAGCCATATTATGCCTATATGATCGATAGAACGACAATTACTATACTCATTACTCTTATTATTATCAATCTAACTCATATTATTAGCCATATTGTGCTTATATGATCGATAGAGCGACAATTACTATACTTATTACACTCACTATTATCAATCTAACCCATATTATTAGCCATATTATGGTTATATGACCGATAGAACAACAATTACTATACTTATGACTCTTATTATTATCAATCTAACTCATATTATTAGCCATATTGTGCTTATATGATCGATAGAACGACAATTACTGTACTTATTACACTCACTGTTATCAATCTAACTCATATTATTAGCCACATTATGCTTATATGATCGATAGAACGACAATTACTATACTTATTGCACTCACTGTTATCAATCTAACTCAGATTATTAGGCATATTATGCTTATATGATCGATAGAACGACAATCACTATACTCATTACCCTTATTACTATCAATCTAACTCATATTATTAGCAATATTATGCTTATATGATCGATAGAACGACAATTACTGTACTTATTACTCTTATTATTATCAATCTAGCTCATATTATTAGCCATATTATGCAGATATGATCGAGAGTACGACAATTACTATACTTATTACAATCACTATTATCAATCTAACTCATATCATTAGCCATATTGTGCTTATATGATCGATAGAACGACAATTACTATACTTATTACACTCACTATTATCAATCTAACTCATATTATTAGCCATATTACGCAGATATGATCGATAGAACGACAATTACTATACTTATTACTCTTATTATTATCAATCTAACTCATATTATTAGCCATATTATGCTTATATGATTGATAGAACGACAATTACTACACTCATTACTCTTGTTATTATCAATCTAACTCATATTATTAGCCATATTATGGTTATATGACCGATAGAACGACAATTACTATACTCATTACTCTTATAATTATCAATCTAACCCATACTATTAGCCATATTATGCTTATATGATCGATAATACGACAATTACTATACTTATTACACTTATTATTATCAATCTAACTCATATTATTAGGCATATTATGCTTATATGATCGATAGAACGACAATTACTATACTTCTTACTCTTATTATTATCAATCTAACTCATATTATTAGCCATATTGTGCTTATATGATCGATAGAACGACAATTACTATACTTCTTACTCTTATTATTATCAATCTAACTCATATTACTAGCCTTATTATGCTTATATGATCGATAGAACGACAATTACTATACTTATTACTCTTATTATTATCAATCTAACTCATATTATTAGCCATATTATGCTTATATGATCGATAGAACGACAATTACTATACTTCTTACTCTTATTATTATCAATCTAACTTATATTATTAGCCATATTGTGCTTATATGATCGATAGAAATACTATTACTATACTTATTACTCTTATTATTATCAATCTAACTCATATTATTAGCCACATTATGCTTATATGATCGATAGAACGACAATTACTATACTTATTACACTTATTATTATCAATCTAACTCATATTATTAGCCATATTATGCTTATATGATCGATAGAACGACAATTACTATACTTCTTACTCTTATTATTATCAATCTAACTTATATTTTTAGCCATATTGTGCTTATATGATCGATAGAAATACTATTACTATACTTATTACTCTTATTATTATCAATCTAACTCATATTATTAGCCTTATTATGCTTATGTGATCGATAGAACGACAATTACTATACTTATTACTCTTATTATTATCAATGTAACTTATATTATTAGCCATATTGTGCTTATATGATCGATAGAACGACTATTACTATACTTATTACTCTTATTATTATCAATCTAACTCATATTATTAGCCTTATTATGCTTATATGATCGATAGAACGACAATTACTATACTTCTTACTCTTATTATTATCAATGTAACTTATATTATTAGCCATATTTTGCTTATATGATCGATAGAACGACTATTACTATACTTATTACTCTTATTATTATCAATCTAACTCATATTATTAGCCATATTATGCTTATATGATCGATAGAACGACAATTACTATACTTCTTACTCTTATTATTATCAATCTAACTTATATTATTAGCCATATTGTGCTTATATGATCGATAGAAATACTATTACTATACTTATTACTCTTATTATTATCAATCTAACTCATATTATTAGCCACATTATGCTTATATGATCGATAGAACGACAATTACTATACTTATTACACTTATTATTATCAATCTAACTCATATTATTAGCCATATTATGCTTATATGATCGATAGAACGACAATTACTATACTTATTACACTTAGTATTATCAATCTAACTCATATTATTAGCCATATTGTGCTTATATGATCGATAGAGCGACAATTACTATACTTATTACACTCACTATTATCAATCTAACCCATATTATTAGCCATATTATGGTTATATGACCGATAGAACAACAATTACTATACTTATTGCACTCACTGTTATCAATCTAACTCAGATTATTAGGCATATTATGCTTATATGATCGATAGAACGACAATCACTATACTCATTACTCTTATTACTATCAATCTAACTCATATTATTAGCAATATTATGCTTATATGATCGATAGAACGACAATTACTGTACTTATTACTCTTATTATTATCAATCTAGCTCATATTATTAGCCATATTATGCAGATATGATCGAGAGTACGACAATTACTATACTTATTACAATCACTATTATCAATCTAACTCATATCATTAGCCATATTGTGCTTATATGATCGATAGAACGACAATTACTATACTTATTACACTCACTATTATCAATCTAACTCATATTATTAGCCATATTATGCTTATATGATCGATAGAACGACAATTACTATACTTCTTACTCTTATTATTATCAATCTAACTTATATTTATAGCCATATTGTGCTTATATGATCGATAGAAATACTATTACTATACTTATTACTCTTATTATTATCAATCTAACTCATATTATTAGCCACATTATGCTTATATGATCGATAGAACGACAATTACTATACTTATTACACTTATTATTATCAATCTAACTCATATTATTAGCCATATTATGCTTATATGATCGATAGAACGACAATTACTATACTTCTTACTCTTATTATTATCAATCTAACTTATATTATTAGCCATATTGTGCTTATATGATCGATAGAAATACTATTACTATACTTATTACTCTTATTATTATCAATCTAACTCATATTATTAGCCTTATTATGCTTATATGATCGATAGAACGACAATTACTATACTTATTACTCTTATTATTATCAATGTAACTTATATTATTAGCCATATTGTGCTTATATGATCGATAGAACGACTATTACTATACTTATTACTCTTATTATTATCAATCTAACTCATATTATTAGCCATATTGTGCTTATATGATCGATAGAAATACTATTACTATACTTATTACTCTTATTATTATCAATCTAACTCATATTATTAGCCTTATTATGCTTATATGATCGATAGAACGACAATTACTATACTTATTACTCTTATTATTATCAATCTAACTCATATTATTAGCCATATTGTGCTTATATGATCGATAGAAATACTATTACTATACTTATTACTCTTATTATTATCAATCTAACTCATATTATTAGCCTTATTATGCTTATATGATCGATAGAACGACAATTACTATACTTATTACTCTTATTATTATCAATGTAACTTATATTATTAGCCATATTGTGCTTATATGATCGATAGAACGACTATTACTATACTTATTACTCTTATTATTATCAATCTAACTCATATTATTAGCCTTATTATGCTTATATGATCGATAGAACGACAATTACTATACTTATTGCACCCACTGTTATCAATCTAACTCAGATTATTAGCCATATTATGCCTATATGATCGATAGAACGAAAATTACTATACTCATTACTCTTATTATAATCAATCTAACTCATATTATTAGCCATATTATGCTTATATGATCGATAGAACGACAATTACTATACTTCTTACTCTTATTATTATCAATCTAACTTATATTATTAGCCATATTGTGCTTATATGATCGATAGAAATACTATTACTATACTTATTACTCTTATTATTATCAATCTAACTCATATTATTAGCCACATTATGCTTATATGATCGATAGAACGACAATTACTATACTTATTACACTTATTATTATCAATCTAACTCATATTATTAGCCATATTATGCTTATATGATCGATAGAACGACAATTACTATACTTCTTACTCTTATTATTATCAATCTAACTTATATTATTAGCCATATTGTGCTTATATGATCGATAGAAATACTATTACTATACTTATTACTCTTATTATTATCAATCTAACTCATATTATTAGCCTTATTATGCTTATATGATCGATAGAACGACAATTACTATACTTATTGCACCCACTGTTATCAATCTAACTCAGATTATTAGCCATATTATGCCTATATGATCGATAGAACGACAATTACTATACTCATTACTCTTATTATTATCAATCTAACTCATATTATTAGCCATATTGTGCTTATATGATCGATAGAGCGACAATTACTATACTTATTACACTCACTATTATCAATCTAACCCATATTATTAGCCATATTATGGTTATATGACCGATAGAACAACAATTACTATACTTATGACTCTTATTATTATCAATCTAACTCATATTATTAGCCATATTGTGCTTATATGATCGATAGAACGACAATTACTGTACTTATTACACTCACTGTTATCAATCTAACTCATATTATTAGCCACATTATGCTTATATGATCGATAGAACGACAATTACTATACTTATTGCACTCACTGTTATCAATCTAACTCAGATTATTAGGCATATTATGCTTATATGATCGATAGAACGACAATCACTATACTCATTACCCTTATTACTATCAATCTAACTCATATTATTAGCAATATTATGCTTATATGATCGATAGAACGACAATTACTGTACTTATTACTCTTATTATTATCAATCTAGCTCATATTATTAGCCATATTATGCAGATATGATCGAGAGTACGACAATTACTATACTTATTACAATCACTATTATCAATCTAACTCATATCATTAGCCATATTGTGCTTATATGATCGATAGAACGACAATTACTATACTTATTACACTCACTATTATCAATCTAACTCATATTATTAGCCATATTACGCAGATATGATCGATAGAACGACAATTACTATACTTATTACTCTTATTATTATCAATCTAACTCATATTATTAGCCATATTATGCTTATATGATTGATAGAACGACAATTACTACACTCATTACTCTTGTTATTATCAATCTAACTCATATTATTAGCCATATTATGGTTATATGACCGATAGAACGACAATTACTATACTCATTACTCTTATAATTATCAATCTAACCCATACTATTAGCCATATTATGCTTATATGATCGATAATACGACAATTACTATACTTATTACACTTATTATTATCAATCTAACTCATATTATTAGGCATATTATGCTTATATGATCGATAGAACGACAATTACTATACTTCTTACTCTTATTATTATCAATCTAACTCATATTATTAGCCATATTGTGCTTATATGATCGATAGAACGACAATTACTATACTTCTTACTCTTATTATTATCAATCTAACTCATATTACTAGCCTTATTATGCTTATATGATCGATAGAACGACAATTACTATACTTATTACTCTTATTATTATCAATCTAACTCATATTATTAGCCATATTATGCTTATATGATCGATAGAACGACAATTACTATACTTCTTACTCTTATTATTATCAATCTAACTTATATTATTAGCCATATTGTGCTTATATGATCGATAGAAATACTATTACTATACTTATTACTCTTATTATTATCAATCTAACTCATATTATTAGCCACATTATGCTTATATGATCGATAGAACGACAATTACTATACTTATTACACTTATTATTATCAATCTAACTCATATTATTAGCCATATTATGCTTATATGATCGATAGAACGACAATTACTATACTTCTTACTCTTATTATTATCAATCTAACTTATATTTTTAGCCATATTGTGCTTATATGATCGATAGAAATACTATTACTATACTTATTACTCTTATTATTATCAATCTAACTCATATTATTAGCCTTATTATGCTTATGTGATCGATAGAACGACAATTACTATACTTATTACTCTTATTATTATCAATGTAACTTATATTATTAGCCATATTGTGCTTATATGATCGATAGAACGACTATTACTATACTTATTACTCTTATTATTATCAATCTAACTCATATTATTAGCCTTATTATGCTTATATGATCGATAGAACGACAATTACTATACTTCTTACTCTTATTATTATCAATGTAACTTATATTATTAGCCATATTTTGCTTATATGATCGATAGAACGACTATTACTATACTTATTACTCTTATTATTATCAATCTAACTCATATTATTAGCCATATTATGCTTATATGATCGATAGAACGACAATTACTATACTTCTTACTCTTATTATTATCAATCTAACTTATATTATTAGCCATATTGTGCTTATATGATCGATAGAAATACTATTACTATACTTATTACTCTTATTATTATCAATCTAACTCATATTATTAGCCACATTATGCTTATATGATCGATAGAACGACAATTACTATACTTATTACACTTATTATTATCAATCTAACTCATATTATTAGCCATATTATGCTTATATGATCGATAGAACGACAATTACTATACTTATTACACTTAGTATTATCAATCTAACTCATATTATTAGCCATATTGTGCTTATATGATCGATAGAGCGACAATTACTATACTTATTACACTCACTATTATCAATCTAACCCATATTATTAGCCATATTATGGTTATATGACCGATAGAACAACAATTACTATACTTATTGCACTCACTGTTATCAATCTAACTCAGATTATTAGGCATATTATGCTTATATGATCGATAGAACGACAATCACTATACTCATTACTCTTATTACTATCAATCTAACTCATATTATTAGCAATATTATGCTTATATGATCGATAGAACGACAATTACTGTACTTATTACTCTTATTATTATCAATCTAGCTCCTATTATTAGCCATATTATGCAGATATGATCGAGAGTACGACAATTACTATACTTATTACAATCACTATTATCAATCTAACTCATATCATTAGCCATATTGTGCTATATGATCGATAGAACGACAATTACTATACTTATTACACTCACTATTATCAATCTAACTCATATTATTAGCCATATTATGCTTATATGATCGATAGAACGACAATTACTATACTTCTTACTCTTATTATTATCAATCTAACTTATATTATTAGCCATATTGTGCTTATATGATCGATAGAAATACTATTACTATACTTATTACTCTTATTATTATCAATCTAACTCATATTATTAGCCATATTACGCAGATATGATCGATAGAACGACAATTACTATACTTATTACTCTTATTATTATCAATCTAACTCATAT
This sequence comes from Megachile rotundata, assembly GCF_050947335.1. Taxonomy (NCBI): domain Eukaryota; kingdom Metazoa; phylum Arthropoda; class Insecta; order Hymenoptera; family Megachilidae; genus Megachile; species Megachile rotundata. The sequence continues at coordinate 200,264 of NW_027473590.1, read as the reverse complement.
TATTAGCCATATTATGCTTATATGGTTGATAGAACGACAATTACTACACTCATTACTCTTGTTATTATCAATCTAACTCATATTATTAGCCATATTATGGTTATATGACCGATAGAACGACAATTACTATACTCATTACTCTTATAATTATCAATCTAACCCATACTATTAGCCATATTATGCTTATATGATCGATAATACGACAATTACTATACTTATTACACTTATTATTATCAATCTAACTCATATTATTAGGCATATTATGCTTATATGATCGATAGAACGACAATTACTATACTTCTTACTCTTATTATTATCAATCTAACTCATATTATTAGCCATATTGTGCTTATATGATCGATAGAAATACTATTACTATACTTATTACTCTTATTATTATCAATCTAACTCATATTATTAGCCACATTATGCTTATATGATCGATAGAACGACAATTACTATACTTATTACACTTATTATTATCAATCTAACTCATATTATTAGCCATATTATGCTTATATGATCGATAGAACGACAATTACTATACTTCTTACCCTTATTATTATCAATGTAACTTATATTATTAGCCATATTGTGCTTATATGATCGATAGAACGACTATTACTATACTTATTACTCTTATTATTATCAATCTAACTCATATTATTAGCCATATTACGCAGATATGATCGATAGAACGACCATTACTATACTTATTACTCTTATTATTATCAATCTAACTCATATTATTAGCCATATTATGCTTATATGATTGATAGAACGACAATTACTACACTCATTACTCTTATTATTATCAATCTAACTCATATTATTAGCCATATTATGGTTATATAACCGATAGAACGACAATTACTATACTCATTACTCTTATAATTATCAATCTAACCCATACTATTAGCCATATTATGCTTATATGATCGATAATACGACAATTACTACACTTATTACACTCACTATTATCAATCTAACTCATATTATTAACCATATTATGCAGATAGGTTCGATAGAACGACAATTACTATACGTATTACTCTTATTATTATCAATCTAACTCATGTTATTAGCCATATTATGCTTATACGATCGATAAAACGACAATTACTACACTTATTACACTCACTATTATCAATCTAACTCATATTATTAACCATATTATGCAGATAGGTTCGATAGAACGACAATTACTATACTTATTACTTTTATTATTATCAATCTAACTCATGTTATTAGCCATATTATGCTTATATGATCGATAGAACGACAATTACTGTACTTACTACACTCACTGTTATCAATCTAACTCATATTATTAGCCATATTATGCTTATATGATCGATAGGACGACAATTACTATACTTCTTACTCTTATTATTATCAATCTAACTTATACTATTAGCCATATTGTGCTTATATGATCGATAGAACGACAATTACTATACTTCTTACTCTTATTATTATCAATCTAACTCATATTACTAGCCTTATTATGCTTATATGATCGATAGAACGACAATTACTATACTTATTACTCGAATTATTATCAATCTAACTCATATTATTAGCCATATTATGCTTATATGATCGATAGAACGACAATTACTATACTTCTTACTCTTATTATTATCAATCTAACTTATATTATTAGCCATATTGTGCTTATATGATCGATAGAAATACTATTACTATACTTATTACTCTTATTATTATCAATCTAACTCATATTATTAGCCACATTATGCTTATATGATCGATAGAACGACAATTACTATACTTATTACACTTATTATTATCAATCTAACTCATATTATTAGCCATATTATGCTTATATGATCGATAGAACGACAATTACTATACTTCTTACTCTTATTATTATCAATCTAACTTATATTATTAGCCATATTGTGCTTATATGATCGATAGAAATACTATTACTATACTTATTACTCTTATTATTATCAATCTAACTCATATTATTAGCCTTATTATGCTTATATGATCGATAGAACGACAATTACTATACTTATTACTCTTATTATTATCAATGTAACTTATATTATTAGCCATATTGTGCTTATATGATCGATAGAACGACTATTACTATACTTATTACTCTTATTATTATCAATCTAACTCATATTATTAGCCTTATTATGCTTATATGATCGATAGAACGACAATTACTATACTTCTTACTCTTATTATTATCAATGTAACTTATATTATTAGCCATATTGTGCTTATATGATCGATAGAACGACTATTACTATACTTATTACTCTTATTATTATCAATCTAACTCATATTATTAGCCTTATTATGCTTATATGATCGATAGAACGACAATTACTATACTTATTACTCTTATTATTATCAATGTAACTTATATTATTAGCCATATTGTGCTTATATGATCGATAGAACGACTATTACTATACTTATTACTCTTATTATTATCAATCTAACTCATATTATTAGCCTTATTATGCTTATATGATCGATAGAACGACAATTACTATACTTATTACTCTTATTATTATCAATCTAACTCATATTATTAGCCATATTGTGCTTATATGATCGATAGAAATACTATTACTATACTTATTACTCTTATTATTATCAATCTAACTCATATTATTAGCCACATTATGCTTATATGATCGATAGAACGACAATTACTATACTTATTACACTTATTATTATCAATCTAACTCATATTATTAGCCATATTATGCTTATATGATCGATAGAACGACAATTACTATACTTATTACACTTAGTATTATCAATCTAACTCATATTATTAGCCATATTGTGCTTATATGATCGATAGAGCGACAATTACTATACTTATTACACTCACTATTATCAATCTAACCCATATTATTAGCCATATTATGGTTATATGACCGATAGAACAACAATTACTATACTTATTGCACTCACTGTTATCAATCTAACTCAGATTATTAGGCATATTATGCTTATATGATCGATAGAACGACAATCACTATACTCATTACTCTTATTACTATCAATCTAACTCATATTATTAGCAATATTATGCTTATATGATCGATAGAACGACAATTACTGTACTTATTACTCTTATTATTATCAATCTAGCTCATATTATTAGCCATATTATGCAGATATGATCGAGAGTACGACAATTACTATACTTATTACAATCACTATTATCAATCTAACTCATATCATTAGCCATATTGTGCTATATGATCGATAGAACGACAATTACTATACTTATTACACTCACTATTATCAATCTAACTCATATTATTAGCCATATTATGCTTATATGATCGATAGAACGACAATTACTATACTTCTTACTCTTATTATTATCAATCTAACTTATATTATTAGCCATATTGTGCTTATATGATCGATAGAAATACTATTACTATACTTATTACTCTTATTATTATCAATCTAACTCATATTATTAGCCATATTATGCTTATATGATCGATAGAACGACAATTACTATACTTCTTACTCTTATTATTATCAATCTAACTTATATTATTAGCCATATTGTGCTTATATGATCGATAGAAATACTATTACTATACTTATTACTCTTATTATTATCAATCTAACTCATATTATTAGCCTTATTATGCTTATATGATCGATAGAACGACAATTACTATACTTATTACTCTTATTATTATCAATGTAACTTATATTATTAGCCATATTGTGCTTATATGATCGATAGAACGACTATTACTATACTTATTACTCTTATTATTATCAATCTAACTCATATTATTAGCCTTATTATGCTTATATGATCGATAGAACGACAATTACTATACTTATTGCACCCACTGTTATCAATCTAACTCAGATTATTAGCCATATTATGCCTATATGATCGATAGAACGACAATTACTATACTCATTACTCTTATTATTATCAATCTAACTCATATTATTAGCCATATTGTGCTTATATGATCGATAGAGCGACAATTACTATACTTATTACACTCACTATTATCAATCTAACCCATATTATTAGCCATATTATGGTTATATGACCGATAGAACAACAATTACTATACTTATGACTCTTATTATTATCAATCTAACTCATATTATTAGCCATATTGTGCTTATATGATCGATAGAACGACAATTACTGTACTTATTACACTCACTGTTATCAATCTAACTCATATTATAAGCCACATTATGCTTATATGATCGATAGAACGACAATTACTATACTTATTGCACTCACTGTTATCAATCTAACTCAGATTATTAGGCATATTATGCTTATATGATCGATAGAACGACAATCACTATACTCATTACTCTTATTACTATCAATCTAACTCATATTATTAGCAATATTATGCTTATATGATCGATAGAACGACAATTACTGTACTTATTACTCTTATTATTATCAATCTAGCTCATATTATTAGCCATATTATGCAGATATGATCGAGAGTACGACAATTACTATACTTATTACAATCACTATTATCAATCTAACTCATATCATTAGCCATATTGTGCTTATATGATCGATAGAACGACAATTACTATACTTATTACACTCACTATTATCAATCTAACTCATATTATTAGCCATATTACGCAGATATGATCGCGATAGAACGACAATTACTATACTTATTACTCTTATTATTATCAATCTAACTCATATTATTAGCCATATTATGCTTATATGGTTGATAGAACGACAATTACTACACTCATTACTCTTGTTATTATCAATCTAACTCATATTATTAGCCATATTATGGTTATATGACCGATAGAACCGACAATTACTATACTCATTACTCTTATAATTATCAATCTAACCCATACTATTAGCCATATTATGCTTATATGATCGATAATACGACAATTACTATACTTATTACACTTATTATTATCAATCTAACTCATATTATTAGGCATATTATGCTTATATGATCGATAGAACGACAATTACTATACTTCTTACTCTTATTATTATCAATCTAACTCATATTATTAGCCATATTGTGCTTATATGATCGATAGAAATACTATTACTATACTTATTACTCTTATTATTATCAATCTAACTCATATTATTAGCCACATTATGCTTATATGATCGATAGAACGACCAATTACTATACTTATTACACTTAATTATCAATCTAACTCATATTATTAGCCATATTATGCTTATATGATCGATAGAACGACAATTACTATACTTCTTACCCTTATTATTATCAATGTAACTTATATTATTAGCCATATTGTGCTTATATGATCGATAGAACGACTATTACTATACTTATTACTCTTATTATTATCAATCTAACTCATATTATTAGCCATATTACGCAGATATGATCGATAGAACGACCATTACTATACTTATTACTCTTATTATTATCAATCTAACTCATATTATTAGCCATATTATGCTTATATGATTGATAGAACGACAATTACTACACTCATTACTCTTATTATTATCAATCTAACTCATATTATTAGCCATATTATGGTTATATAACCGATAGAACGACAATTACTATACTCATTACTCTTATAATTATCAATCTAACCCATACTATTAGCCATATTATGCTTATATGATCGATAATACGACAATTACTACACTTATTACACTCACTATTATCAATCTAACTCATATTATTAACCATATTATGCAGATAGGTTCGATAGAACGACAATTACTATACGTATTACTCTTATTATTATCAATCTAACTCATGTTATTAGCCATATTATGCTTATACGATCGATAAAACGACAATTACTACACTTATTACACTCACTATTATCAATCTAACTCATATTATTAACCATATTATGCAGATAGGTTCGATAGAACGACAATTACTATACTTATTACTTTTATTATTATCAATCTAACTCATGTTATTAGCCATATTATGCTTATATGATCGATAGAACGACAATTACTGTACTTACTACACTCACTGTTATCAATCTAACTCATATTATTAGCCATATTATGCTTATATGATCGATAGGACGACAATTACTATACTTCTTACTCTTATTATTATCAATCTAACTTATACTATTAGCCATATTGTGCTTATATGATCGATAGAACGACAATTACTATACTTCTTACTCTTATTATTATCAATCTAACTCATATTACTAGCCTTATTATGCTTATATGATCGATAGAACGACAATTACTATACTTATTACTCGAATTATTATCAATCTAACTCATATTATTAGCCATATTATGCTTATATGATCGATAGAACGACAATTACTATACTTCTTACTCTTATTATTATCAATCTAACTTATATTATTAGCCATATTGTGCTTATATGATCGATAGAAATACTATTACTATACTTATTACTCTTATTATTATCAATCTAACTCATATTATTAGCCACATTATGCTTATATGATCGATAGAACGACAATTACTATACTTATTACACTTATTATTATCAATCTAACTCATATTATTAGCCATATTATGCTTATATGATCGATAGAACGACAATTACTATACTTCTTACTCTTATTATTATCAATCTAACTTATATTATTAGCCATATTGTGCTTATATGATCGATAGAAATACTATTACTATACTTATTACTCTTATTATTATCAATCTAACTCATATTATTAGCCTTATTATGCTTATATGATCGATAGAACGACAATTACTATACTTATTACTCTTATTATTATCAATGTAACTTATATTATTAGCCATATTGTGCTTATATGATCGATAGAACGACTATTACTATACTTATTACTCTTATTATTATCAATCTAACTCATATTATTAGCCTTATTATGCTTATATGATCGATAGAACGACAATTACTATACTTCTTACTCTTATTATTATCAATGTAACTTATATTATTAGCCATATTGTGCTTATATGATCGATAGAACGACTATTACTATACTTATTACTCTTATTATTATCAATCTAACTCATATTATTAGCCTTATTATGCTTATATGATCGATAGAACGACAATTACTATACTTATTACTCTTATTATTATCAATGTAACTTATATTATTAGCCATATTGTGCTTATATGATCGATAGAACGACTATTACTATACTTATTACTCTTATTATTATCAATCTAACTCATATTATTAGCCTTATTATGCTTATATGATCGATAGAACGACAATTACTATACTTATTACTCTTATTATTATCAATCTAACTCATATTATTAGCCATATTGTGCTTATATGATCGATAGAAATACTATTACTATACTTATTACTCTTATTATTATCAATCTAACTCATATTATTAGCCTTATTATGCTTATATGATCGATAGAACGACAATTACTATACTCATTACTCTTATTATTATCAATCTAACTCATATTATTATCCATATTGTGCTTATATGATCGATAGAGCGACAATTACTATACTTATTACACTCACTATTATCAATCTAACCCATATTATTAGCCATATTATGGTTATATGACCGATAGAACAACAATTACTATACTTATGACTCTTATTATTATCAATCTAACTCATATTATTCGCCATATTGTGCTTATATGATCGATAGAACGACAATTACTGTACTTATTACACTCACTGTTATCAATCTAACTCATATTATTAGCCACATTATGCTTATATGATCGATAGAACGACAATTACTATACTTATTGCACTCACTGTTATCAATCTAACTCAGATTATTAGGCATATTATGCTTATATGATCGATAGAACGACAATCACTATACTCATTACTCTTATTACTATCAATCTAACTCATATTATTAGCAATATTATGCTTATATGATCGATAGAACGACAATTACTGTACTTATTACTCTTATTATTATCAATCTAGCTCATATTATTAGCCATATTATGCAGATATGATCGAGAGTACGACAATTACTATACTTATTACAATCACTATTATCAATCTAACTCATATCATTAGCCATATTGTGCTTATATGATCGATAGAACGACAATTACTATACTTATTACTCTTATTATTATCAATGTAACTTATATTATTAGCCATATTGTGCTTATATGATCGATAGAACGACTATTACTATACTTATTACTCTTATTATTATCAATCTAACTCATATTATTAGCCTTATTATGCTTATATGATCGATAGAACGACAATTACTATACTTATTACTCTTATTATTATCAATGTAACTTATATTATTAGCCATATTGTGCTTATATGATCGATAGAACGACTATTACTATACTTATTACTCTTATTATTATCAATCTAACTCATATTATTAGCCTTATTATGCTTATATGATCGATAGAACGACAATTACTATACTTATTGCACCCACTGTTATCAATCTAACTCAGATTATTAGCCATATTATGCCTATATGATCGATAGAACGAAAATTACTATACTCATTACTCTTATTATAATCAATCTAACTCATATTATTAGCCATATTATGCTTATATGATCGATAGAACGACAATTACTATACTTCTTACTCTTATTATTATCAATCTAACTTATATTATTAGCCATATTGTGCTTATATGATCGATAGAAATACTATTACTATACTTATTACTCTTATTATTATCAATCTAACTCATATTATTAGCCACATTATGCTTATATGATCGATAGAACGACAATTACTATACTTATTACACTTATTATTATCAATCTAACTCATATTATTAGCCATATTATGCTTATATGATCGATAGAACGACAATTACTATACTTCTTACTCTTATTATTATCAATCTAACTTATATTATTAGCCATATTGTGCTTATATGATCGATAGAAATACTATTACTATACTTATTACTCTTATTATTATCAATCTAACTCATATTATTAGCCTTATTATGCTTATATGATCGATAGAACGACAATTACTATACTTATTGCACCCACTGTTATCAATCTAACTCAGATTATTAGCCATATTATGCCTATATGATCGATAGAACGACAATTACTATACTCATTACTCTTATTATTATCAATCTAACTCATATTATTAGCCATATTGTGCTTATATGATCGATAGAGCGACAATTACTATACTTATTACACTCACTATTATCAATCTAACCCATATTATTAGCCATATTATGGTTATATGACCGATAGAACAACAATTACTATACTTATGACTCTTATTATTATCAATCTAACTCATATTATTAGCCATATTGTGCTTATATGATCGATAGAACGACAATTACTGTACTTATTACACTCACTGTTATCAATCTAACTCATATTATTAGCCACATTATGCTTATATGATCGATAGAACGACAATTACTATACTTATTGCACTCACTGTTATCAATCTAACTCAGATTATTAGGCATATTATGCTTATATGATCGATAGAACGACAATCACTATACTCATTACCCTTATTACTATCAATCTAACTCATATTATTAGCAATATTATGCTTATATGATCGATAGAACGACAATTACTGTACTTATTACTCTTATTATTATCAATCTAGCTCATATTATTAGCCATATTATGCAGATATGATCGAGAGTACGACAATTACTATACTTATTACAATCACTATTATCAATCTAACTCATATCATTAGCCATATTGTGCTTATATGATCGATAGAACGACAATTACTATACTTATTACACTCACTATTATCAATCTAACTCATATTATTAGCCATATTACGCAGATATGATCGATAGAACGACAATTACTATACTTATTACTCTTATTATTATCAATCTAACTCATATTATTAGCCATATTATGCTTATATGATTGATAGAACGACAATTACTACACTCATTACTCTTGTTATTATCAATCTAACTCATATTATTAGCCATATTATGGTTATATGACCGATAGAACGACAATTACTATACTCATTACTCTTATAATTATCAATCTAACCCACACTATTAGCCATATTATGCTTATATGATCGATAATACGACAATTACTATACTTATTACACTTATTATTATCAATCTAACTCATATTATTAGGCATATTATGCTTATATGATCGATAGAACGACAATTACTATACTTCTTACTCTTATTATTATCAATCTAACTCATATTATTAGCCATATTGTGCTTATATGATCGATAGAACGACAATTACTATACTTCTTACTCTTATTATTATCAATCTAACTCATATTACTAGCCTTATTATGCTTATATGATCGATAGAACGACAATTACTATACTTATTACTCTTATTATTATCAATCCAACTCATATTATTAGCCATATTATGCTTATATGATCGATAGAACGACAATTACTATACTTCTTACTCTTATTATTATCAATCTAACTTATATTATTAGCCATATTGTGCTTATATGATCGATAGAAATACTATTACTATACTTATTACTCTTATTATTATCAATCTAACTCATATTATTAGCCACATTATGCTTATATGATCGATAGAACGACAATTACTATACTTATTACACTTATTATTATCAATCTAACTCATATTATTAGCCATATTATGCTTATATGATCGATAGAACGACAATTACTATACTTCTTACTCTTATTATTATCAATCTAACTTATATTTTTAGCCATATTGTGCTTATATGATCGATAGAAATACTATTACTATACTTATTACTCTTATTATTATCAATCTAACTCATATTATTAGCCTTATTATGCTTATGTGATCGATAGAACGACAATTACTATACTTATTACTCTTATTATTATCAATGTAACTTATATTATTAGCCATATTGTGCTTATATGATCGATAGAACGACTATTACTATACTTATTACTCTTATTATTATCAATCTAACTCATATTATTAGCCTTATTATGCTTATATGATCGATAGAACGACAATTACTATACTTCTTACTCTTATTATTATCAATGTAACTTATATTATTAGCCATATTGTGCTTATATGATCGATAGAACGACTATTACTATACTTATTACTCTTATTATTATCAATCTAACTCATATTATTAGCCTTATTATGCTTATATGATCGATAGAACGACAATTACTATACTTATTACTCTTATTATTATCAATGTAACTTATATTATTAGCCATATTGTGCTTATATGATCGATAGAACGACTATTACTATACTTATTACTCTTATTATTATCAATCTAACTCATATTATTAGCCTTATTATGCTTATATGATCGATAGAACGACAATTACTATACTTATTACTCTTATTATTATCAATCTAACTCATATTATTAGCCATATTGTGCTTATATGATCGATAGAAATACTATTACTATACTTATTACTCTTATTATTATCAATCTAACTCATATTATTAGCCTTATTATGCTTATATGATCGATAGAACGACAATTACTATACTCATTACTCTTATTATTATCAATCTAACTCATATTATTAGCCATATTGTGCTTATATGATCGATAGAGCGACAATTACTATACTTATTACACTCACTATTATCAATCTAACCCATATTATTAGCCATATTATGGTTATATGACCGATAGAACAACAATTACTATACTTATGACTCTTATTATTATCAATCTAACTCATATTATTCGCCATATTGTGCTTATATGATCGATAGAACGACAATTACTGTACTTATTACACTCACTGTTATCAATCTAACTCATATTATTAGCCACATTATGCTTATATGATCGATAGAACGACAATTACTATACTTATTGCACTCACTGTTATCAATCTAACTCAGATTATTAGGCATATTATGCTTATATGATCGATAGAACGACAATCACTATACTCATTACTCTTATTACTATCAATCTAACTCATATTATTAGCAATATTATGCTTATATGATCGATAGAACGACAATTACTGTACTTATTACTCTTATTATTATCAATCTAGCTCATATTATTAGCCATATTATGCAGATATGATCGAGAGTACGACAATTACTATACTTATTACAATCACTATTATCAATCTAACTCATATCATTAGCCATATTGTGCTTATATGATCGATAGAACGACAATTACTATACTTATTACACTCACTATTATCAATCTAACTCATATTATTAGCCATATTATGCTTATATGATCGATAGAACGACAATTACTATACTTCTTACTCTTATTATTATCAATCTAACTTATATTATTAGCCATATTGTGCTTATATGATCGATAGAAATACTATTACTATACTTATTACTCTTATTATTATCAATCTAACTCATATTATTAGCCACATTATGCTTATATGATCGATAGAACGACAATTACTATACTTATTACACTTATTATTATCAATCTAACTCATATTATTAGCCATATTATGCTTATATGATCGATAGAACGACAATTACTATACTTCTTACTCTTATTATTATCAATCTAACTTATATTATTAGCCATATTGTGCTTATATGATCGATAGAAATACTATTACTATACTTATTACTCTTATTATTATCAATCTAACTCATATTATTAGCCTTATTATGCTTATATGATCGATAGAACGACAATTACTATACTTATTACTCTTATTATTATCAATGTAACTTATATTATTAGCCATATTGTGCTTATATGATCGATAGAACGACTATTACTATACTTATTACTCTTATTATTATCAATCTAACTCATATTATTAGCCTTATTATGCTTATATGATCGATAGAACGACAATTACTATACTTATTGCACCCACTGTTATCAATCTAACTCAGATTATTAGCCATATTATGCCTATATGATCGATAGAACGACAATTACTATACTCATTACTCTTATTATTATCAATCTAACTCATATTATTAGCCATATTGTGCTTATATGATCGATAGAGCGACAATTACTATACTTATTACACTCACTATTATCAATCTAACCCATATTATTAGCCATATTATGGTTATATGACCGATAGAACAACAATTACTATACTTATGACTCTTATTATTATCAATCTAACTCATATTATTAGCCATATTGTGCTTATATGATCGATAGAACGACAATTACTGTACTTATTACACTCACTGTTATCAATCTAACTCATATTATAAGCCACATTATGCTTATATGATCGATAGAACGACAATTACTATACTTATTGCACTCACTGTTATCAATCTAACTCAGATTATTAGGCATATTATGCTTATATGATCGATAGAACGACAATCACTATACTCATTACTCTTATTACTATCAATCTAACTCATATTATTAGCAATATTATGCTTATATGATCGATAGAACGACAATTACTGTACTTATTACTCTTATTATTATCAATCTAGCTCATATTATTAGCCATATTATGCAGATATGATCGAGAGTACGACAATTACTATACTTATTACAATCACTATTATCAATCTAACTCATATCATTAGCCATATTGTGCTTATATGATCGATAGAACGACAATTACTATACTTATTACACTCACTATTATCAATCTAACTCATATTATTAGCCATATTACGCAGATATGATCGATAGAACGACAATTACTATACTTATTACTCTTATTATTATCAATCTAACTCATATTATTAGCCATATTATGCTTATATGATTGATAGAACGACAATTACTACACTCATTACTCTTGTTATTATCAATCTAACTCATATTATTAGCCATATTATGGTTATATGACCGATAGAACGACAATTACTATACTCATTACTCTTATAATTATCAATCTAACCCATACTATTAGCCATATTATGCTTATATGATCGATAATACGACAATTACTATACTTATTACACTTATTATTATCAATCTAACTCATATTATTAGGCATATTATGCTTATATGATCGATAGAACGACAATTACTATACTTCTTACTCTTATTATTATCAATCTAACTCATATTATTAGCCATATTGTGCTTATATGATCGATAGAAATACTATTACTATACTTATTACTCTTATTATTATCAATCTAACTCATATTATTAGCCACATTATGCTTATATGATCGATAGAACGACAATTACTATACTTATTACACTTATTATTATCAATCTAACTCATATTATTAGCCATATTATGCTTATATGATCGATAGAACGACAATTACTATACTTCTTACCCTTATTATTATCAATGTAACTTATATTATTAGCCATATTGTGCTTATATGATCGATAGAACGACTATTACTATACTTATTACTCTTATTATTATCAATCTAACTCATATTATTAGCCATATTACGCAGATATGATCGATAGAACGACCATTACTATACTTATTACTCTTATTATTATCAATCTAACTCATATTATTAGCCATATTATGCTTATATGATTGATAGAACGACAATTACTACACTCATTACTCTTATTATTATCAATCTAACTCATATTATTAGCCATATTATGGTTATATAACCGATAGAACGACAATTACTATACTCATTACTCTTATAATTATCAATCTAACCCATACTATTAGCCATATTATGCTTATATGATCGATAATACGACAATTACTACACTTATTACACTCACTATTATCAATCTAACTCATATTATTAACAATATTATGCAGATAGGTTCGATAGAACGACAATTACTATACGTATTACTCTTATTATTATCAATCTAACTCATGTTATTAGCCATATTATGCTTATACGATCGATAAAACGACAATTACTACACTTATTACACTCACTATTATCAATCTAACTCATATTATTAACCATATTATGCAGATAGGTTCGATAGAACGACAATTACTATACTTATTACTTTTATTATTATCAATCTAACTCATGTTATTAGCCATATTATGCTTATATGATCGATAGAACGACAATTACTGTACTTACTACACTCACTGTTATCAATCTAACTCATATTATTAGCCATATTATGCTTATATGATCGATAGGACGACAATTACTATACTTCTTACTCTTATTATTATCAATCTAACTTATACTATTAGCCATATTGTGCTTATATGATCGATAGAACGACAATTACTATACTTCTTACTCTTATTATTATCAATCTAACTCATATTACTAGCCTTATTATGCTTATATGATCGATAGAACGACAATTACTATACTTATTACTCGAATTATTATCAATCTAACTCATATTATTAGCCATATTATGCTTATATGATCGATAGAACGACAATTACTATACTTCTTACTCTTATTATTATCAATCTAACTTATATTATTAGCCATATTGTGCTTATATGATCGATAGAAATACTATTACTATACTTATTACTCTTATTATTATCAATCTAACTCATATTATTAGCCACATTATGCTTATATGATCGATAGAACGACAATTACTATACTTATTACACTTATTATTATCAATCTAACTCATATTATTAGCCATATTATGCTTATATGATCGATAGAACGACAATTACTATACTTCTTACTCTTATTATTATCAATCTAACTTATATTATTAGCCATATTGTGCTTATATGATCGATAGAAATACTATTACTATACTTATTACTCTTATTATTATCAATCTAACTCATATTATTAGCCTTATTATGCTTATATGATCGATAGAACGACAATTACTATACTTATTACTCTTATTATTATCAATGTAACTTATATTATTAGCCATATTGTGCTTATATGATCGATAGAACGACTATTACTATACTTATTACTCTTATTATTATCAATCTAACTCATATTATTAGCCTTATTATGCTTATATGATCGATAGAACGACAATTACTATACTTCTTACTCTTATTATTATCAATGTAACTTATATTATTAGCCATATTGTGCTTATATGATCGATAGAACGACTATTACTATACTTATTACTCTTATTATTATCAATCTAACTCATATTATTAGCCTTATTATGCTTATATGATCGATAGAACGACAATTACTATACTTATTACTCTTATTATTATCAATCTAACTCATATTATTAGCCATATTGTGCTTATATGATCGATAGAAATACTATTACTATACTTATTACTCTTATTATTATCAATCTAACTCATATTATTAGCCTTATTATGCTTATATGATCGATAGAACGACAATTACTATACTCATTACTCTTATTATTATCAATCTAACTCATATTATTAGCCATATTGTGCTTATATGATCGATAGAGCGACAATTACTATACTTATTACACTCACTATTATCAATCTAACCCATATTATTAGCCATATTATGGTTATATGACCGATAGAACAACAATTACTATACTTATGACTCTTATTATTATCAATCTAACTCATATTATTAGCCATATTGTGCTTATATGATCGATAGAACGACAATTACTGTACTTATTACACTCACTGTTATCAATCTAACTCATATTATTAGCCACATTATGCTTATATGATCGATAGAACGACAATTACTATACTTATTGCACTCACTGTTATCAATCTAACTCAGATTATTAGGCATATTATGCTTATATGATCGATAGAACGACAATCACTATACTCATTACTCTTATTACTATCAATCTAACTCATATTATTAGCAATATTATGCTTATATGATCGATAGAACGACAATTACTGTACTTATTACTCTTATTATTATCAATCTAGCTCATATTATTAGCCATATTATGCAGATATGATCGAGAGTACGACAATTACTATACTTATTACAATCACTATTATCAATCTAACTCATATCATTAGCCATATTGTGCTTATATGATCGATAGAACGACAATTACTATACTTATTACACTCACTATTATCAATCTAACTCATATTATTAGCCATATTACGCAGATATGATCGATAGAACGACAATTACTATACTTATTACTCTTATTATTATCAATCTAACTCATATTATTAGCCATATTATGGTTATATGACCGATAGAACGACAATTACTATACTCATTACTCTTATAATTATCAATCTAACGCATATTATTAGCCTTATTGTGCTTATATGATCGATAGAACGACAATTACTATACTTATTACTCTTATTATTATCAATGTAACTTATATTATTAGCCATATTGTGCTTATATGATCGATAGAACGACTATTACTATACTTATTACTCTTATTATTATCAATCTAACTCATATTATTAGCCATATTACGCAGATATGATCGATAGAACGACCATTACTATACTTATTACTCTTATTATTATCAATCTAACTCATATTATTAACCATATTATGCAGATAGGTTCGATAGAACGACAATTACTATACGTATTACTCTTATTATTATCAATCTAACTCATGTTATTAGCCATATTATGCTTATACGATCGATAAAACGACAATTACTACACTTATTACACTCACTATTATCAATCTAACTCATATTATTAACCATATTATGCAGATAGGTTCGATAGAACGACAATTACTATACTTATTACTCTTATTATTATCAATCTAACTCATGTTATTAGCCATATTATGCTTATATGATCGATAGAACGACAATTACTGTACTTACTACACTCACTGTTATCAATCTAACTCATATTATTAGCCATATTATGCTTATATGATCGATAGGACGACAATTACTATACTTCTTACTCTTATTATTATCAATCTAACTTATACTATTAGCCATATTGTGCTTATATGATCGATAGAACGACAATTACTATACTTCTTACTCATATTATTATCAATCTAACTCATATTACTAGCCTTATTATGCTTATATGATCGATAGAACGACAATTACTGTACTTATTACTCTTATTATTATCAATCTAGCTCATATTATTAGCCATATTATGCAGATATGATCGAGAGTACGACAATTACTATACTTATTACAATCACTATTATCAATCTAACTCATATCATTAGCCATATTGTGCTTATATGATCGATAGAACGACAATTACTATACTTATTACACTCACTATTATCAATCTAACTCATATTATTAGCCATATTACGCAGATATGATCGATAGAACGACAATTACTATACTTATTACTCTTATTATTATCAATCTAACTCATATTATTAGCCATATTATGCTTATATGATTGATAGAACGACAATTACTACACTCATTACTCTTGTTATTATCAATCTAACTCATATTATTAGCCATATTATGGTTATATGACCGATAGAACGACAATTACTATACTCATTACTCTTATAATTATCAATCTAACCCATACTATTAGCCATATTATGCTTATATGATCGATAATACGACAATTACTATACTTATTACACTTATTATTATCAATCTAACTCATATTATTAGGCATATTATGCTTATATGATCGATAGAACGACAATTACTATACTTCTTACTCTTATTATTATCAATCTAACTCATATTATTAGCCATATTGTGCTTATATGATCGATAGAAATACTATTACTATACTTATTACTCTTATTATTATCAATCTAACTCATATTATTAGCCACATTATGCTTATATGATCGATAGAACGACAGTTACTATACTTATTACACTTACTATTATCAATCTAACTCATATTATTAGCCATATTATGCTTATATGATCGATAGAACGACAATTACTATACTTCTTACCCTTATTATTATCAATGTAACTTATATTATTAGCCATATTGTGCTTATATGATCGATAGAACGACTATTACTATACTTATTACTCTTATTATTATCAATCTAACTCATATTATTAGCCATATTACGCAGATATGATCGATAGAACGACCATTACTATACTTATTACACTTATTATTATCAATCTAACCCATACTATCAGCCATATTATGCTTATATGATCGATAATACGACAATTACTACACTTATTACACTTACTATTATCAATCTAACTCATATTATTAACCATATTATGCAGATAGGTTCGATAGAACGACAATTACTATACGTATTACTCTTATTATTATCAATCTAACTCATGTTATTAGCCATATTATGCTTATACGATCGATAAAACGACAATTACTACACTTATTACACTCACTATTATCAATCTAACTCATATTATTAACCATATTATGCAGATAGGTTCGATAGAACGACAATTACTATACTTCTTACTTTTATTATTATCAATCTAACTCATGTTATTAGCCATATTATGCTTATATGATCGATAGAACGACAATTACTGTACTTACTACACTCACTGTTATCAATCTAACTCATATTATTAGCCATATTATGCTTATATGATCGATAGGACGACAATTACTATACTTCTTACTCTTATTATTATCAATCTAACTTATACTATCAGCCATATTGTGCTTATATGATCGATAGAACGACAATTACTATACTTCTTACTCTTATTATTATCAATCTAACTCATATTACTAGCCTTATTATGCTTATATGATCGATAGAACGACAATTACTATACTTATTACTCGAATTATTATCAATCTAACTCATATTATTAGCCATATTATGCTTATATGATCGATAGAACGACAATTACTATACTTCTTACTCTTATTATTATCAATCTAACTTATATTATTAGCCATATTGTGCTTATATGATCGATAGAAATACTATTACTATACTTATTACTCTTATTATTATCAATCTAACTCATATTATTAGCCACATTATGCTTATATGATCGATAGAACGATAATTACTATACTTATTACACTTATTATTATCAATCTAACTCATATTATTAGCCATATTATGCTTATATGATCGATAGAACGACAATTACTATACTTCTTACTCTTATTATTATCAATCTAACTTATATTATTAGCCATATTGTGCTTATATGATCGATAGAAATACTATTACTATACTTATTACTCTTATTATTATCAATCTAACTCATATTATTAGCCTTATTATGCTTATATGATCGATAGAACGACAATTACTATACTTATTACTCTTATTATTATCAATGTAACTTATATTATTAGCCATATTGTGCTTATATGATCGATAGAACGACTATTACTATACTTATTACTCTTATTATTATCAATCTAACTCATATTATTAGCCTTATTATGCTTATATGATCGATAGAACGACAATTACTATACTTCTTACTCTTATTATTATCAATGTAACTTATATTATTAGCCATATTGTGCTTATATGATCGATAGAACGACTATTACTATACTTATTACTCTTATTATTATCAATCTAACTCATATTATTAGCCTTATTATGCTTATATGATCGATAGAACGACAATTACTATACTTATTACTCTTATTATTATCAATGTAACTTATATTATTAGCCATATTGTGCTTATATGATCGATAGAACGACTATTACTATACTTATTACTCTTATTATTATCAATCTAACTCATATTATTAGCCTTATTATGCTTATATGATCGATAGAACGACAATTACTATACTTATTACTCTTATTATTATCAATCTAACTCATATTATTAGCCATATTGTGCTTATATGATCGATAGAAATACTATTACTATACTTATTACTCTTATTATTATCAATCTAACTCATATTATTAGCCTTATTATGCTTATATGATCGATAGAACGACAATTACTATACTTATTACTCTTATTATTATCAATGTAACTTATATTATTAGCCATATTGTGCTTATATGATCGATAGAACGACTATTACTATACTTATTACTCTTATTATTTTCAATCTAACTCATATTATTAGCCTTATTATGCTTATATGATCGATAGAACGACAATTACTATACTTATTGCACCCACTGTTATCAATCTAACTCAGATTATTAGCCATATTATGCCTATATGATCGATAGAACGACAATTACTATACTCATTACTCTTATTATTATCAATCTAACTCATATTATTAGCCATATTGTGCTTATATGATCGATAGAGCGACAATTACTATACTTATTACACTCACTATTATCAATCTAACCCATATTATTAGCCATATTATGGTTATATGACCGATAGAACAACAATTACTATACTTATGACTCTTATTATTATCAATCTAACTCATATTATTAGCCATATTGTGCTTATATGATCGATAGAACGACAATTACTGTACTTATTACACTCACTGTTATCAATCTAACTCATATTATTAGCCACATTATGCTTATATGATCGATAGAACGACAATTACTATACTTATTGCACTCACTGTTATCAATCTAACTCAGATTATTAGGCATATTATGCTTATATGATCGATAGAACGACAATCACTATACTCATTACTCTTATTACTATCAATCTAACTCATATTATTAGCAATATTATGCTTATATGATCGATAGAACGACAATTACTGTACTTATTACTCTTATTATTATCAATCTAGCTCATATTATTAGCCATATTATGCAGATATGATCGAGAGTACGACAATTACTATACTTATTACAATCACTATTATCAATCTAACTCATATCATTAGCCATATTGTGCTTATATGATCGATAGAACGACAATTACTATACTTATTACACTCACTATTATCAATCTAACTCATATTATTAGCCATATTACGCAGATATGATCGATAGAACGACAATTACTATACTTATTACTCTTATTATTATCAATCTAACTCATATTATTAGCCATATTATGGTTATATGACCGATAGAACGACAATTACTATACTCATTACTCTTATAATTATCAATCTAACCCATACTATTAGCCATATTATGCTTATATGATCGATAATACGACAATTACTATACTTATTACACTTATTATTATCAATCTAACTCATATTATTAGGCATATTATGCTTATATGATCGATAGAACGACAATTACTATACTTCTTACTCTTATTATTATCAATCTAACTCATATTATTAGCCATATTGTGCTTATATGATCGATAGAAATACTATTACTATACTTATTACTCTTATTATTATCAATCTAACGCATATTATTAGCCTTATTATGCTTATATGATCGATAGAACGACAATTACTATACTTATTACTCTTATTATTATCAATCTAACTTATATTATTAGCCATATTATGGTTATATGACCGATAGAACAACAATTACTATACTTATGACTCTTATTATTATCAATCTAACTCATATTATTAGCCTTATTATGCTTATATGATCGATAGAACGACAATTACTATACTTATTACTCTTATTATTATCAATCTAACTCATATTATTAGCCATATTGTGCTTATATGATCGATAGAAATACTATTACTATACTTATTACTCTTATTATTATCAATCTAACTCATATTATTAGCCTTATTATGCTTATATGATCGATAGAACGACAATTACTATACTTATTACTCTTATTATTATCAATGTAACTTATATTATTAGCCATATTGTGCTTATATGATCGATAGAACGACTATTACTATACTTATTACTCTTATTATTTTCAATCTAACTCATATTATTAGCCTTATTATGCTTATATGATCGATAGAACGACAATTACTATACTTATTGCACCCACTGTTATCAATCTAACTCAGATTATTAGCCATATTATGCCTATATGATCGATAGAACGACAATTACTATACTCATTACTCTTATTATTATCAATCTAACTCATATTATTAGCCATATTGTGCTTATATGATCGATAGAGCGACAATTACTATACTTATTACACTCACTATTATCAATCTAACCCATATTATTAGCCATATTATGGTTATATGACCGATAGAACAACAATTACTATACTTATGACTCTTATTATTATCAATCTAACTCATATTATTAGCCATATTGTGCTTATATGATCGATAGAACGACAATTACTGTACTTATTACACTCACTGTTATCAATCTAACTCATATTATTAGCCACATTATGCTTATATGATCGATAGAACGACAATTACTATACTTATTGCACTCACTGTTATCAATCTAACTCAGATTATTAGGCATATTATGCTTATATGATCGATAGAACGACAATCACTATACTCATTACTCTTATTACTATCAATCTAACTCATATTATTAGCAATATTATGCTTATATGATCGATAGAACGACAATTACTGTACTTATTACTCTTATTATTATCAATCTAGCTCATATTATTAGCCATATTATGCAGATATGATCGAGAGTACGACAATTACTATACTTATTACAATCACTATTATCAATCTAACTCATATCATTAGCCATATTGTGCTTATATGATCGATAGAACGACAATTACTATACTTATTACACTCACTATTATCAATCTAACTCATATTATTAGCCATATTACGCAGATATGATCGATAGAACGACAATTACTATACTTATTACTCTTATTATTATCAATCTAACTCATATTATTAGCCATATTATGGTTATATGACCGATAGAACGACAATTACTATACTCATTACTCTTATAATTATCAATCTAACCCATACTATTAGCCATATTATGCTTATATGATCGATAATACGACAATTACTATACTTATTACACTTATTATTATCAATCTAACTCATATTATTAGGCATATTATGCTTATATGATCGATAGAACGACAATTACTATACTTCTTACTCTTATTATTATCAATCTAACTCATATTATTAGCCATATTGTGCTTATATGATCGATAGAAATACTATTACTATACTTATTACTCTTATTATTATCAATCTAACGCATATTATTAGCCTTATTATGCTTATATGATCGATAGAACGACAATTACTATACTTATTACTCTTATTATTATCAATCTAACTTATATTATTAGCCATATTGTGCTTATATGATCGATAGAACGACTATTACTATACTTATTACTCTTATTATTATCAATCTAACTCATATTATTAGCCATATTACGCAGATATGATCGATAGAACGACCATTACTATACTTATTACTCTTATTATTATCAATCTAACTCATATTATTAACCATATTATGCAGATAGGTTCGATAGAACGACAATTACTATACGTATTACTCTTATTATTATCAATCTAACTCATGTTATTAGCCATATTATGCTTATACGATCGATAAAACGACAATTACTACACTTATTACACTCACTATTATCAATCTAACTCATATTATTAACCATATTATGCAGATAGGTTCGATAGAACGACAATTACTATACTTATTACTCTTATTATTATCAATCTAACTCATGTTATTAGCCATATTATGCTTATATGATCGATAGAACGACAATTACTGTACTTACTACACTCACTGTTATCAATCTAACTCATATTATTAGCCATATTATGCTTATATGATCGATAGGACGACAATTACTATACTTCTTACTCTTATTATTATCAATCTAACTTATACTATTAGCCATATTGTGCTTATATGATCGATAGAACGACAATTACTATACTTCTTACTCATATTATTATCAATCTAACTCATATTACTAGCCTTATTATGCTTATATGATCGATAGAACGACAATTACTATACTTATTACTCTTATTATTATCAATCTAACTCATATTATTAGCCATATTATGCTTATATGATCGATAGAACGACAATTACTATACTTCTTACTCTTATTATTATCAATCTAACTTATATTATTAGCCATATTGTGCTTATATGATCGATAGAACGACAATTACTATACTTATTGCACCCACTGTTATCAATCTAACTCAGATTATTAGCCATATTGTGCTTATATGATTGATAGAACGACAATTACTGTACTTATGACTCTTATTATTATCAATCTAACTCATATTATTAGCCATATTGTGCTTATATGATCGATAGAACGACAATTACTATACTTATTACACTCACTATTATCAATCTAACTCATATTATTAGCCATATTACGCAGATATGATCGATAGAACGACAATTACTATACTTATTACTCTTATTATTATCAATCTAACTCATATTATTAGCCATATTATGCTTATATGATTGATAGAACGACAATTACTACACTCATTACTCTTGTTATTATCAATCTAACTCATATTATTAGCCATATTATGGTTATATGACCGATAGAACGACAATTACTATACTCATTACTCTTATAATTATCAATCTAACCCATACTATTAGCCATATTATGCTTATATGATCGATAATACGACAATTACTATACTTATTACACTTATTATTATCAATCTAACTCATATTATTAGGCATATTATGCTTATATGATCGATAGAACGACAATTACTATACTTCTTACTCTTATTATTATCAATCTAACTCATATTATTAGCCATATTATGGTTATATGACCGATAGAACGACAATTACTATACTCATTACTCTTATAATTATCAATCTAACCCATACTATTAGCCATATTATGCTTATATGATCGATAATACGACAATTACTATACTTATTACACTTATTATTATCAATCTAACTCATATTATTAGGCATATTATGCTTATATGATCGATAGAACGACAATTACTATACTTCTTACTCTTATTATTATCAATCTAACTCATATTATTAGCCATATTGTGCTTATATGATCGATAGAAATACTATTACTATACTTATTACTCTTATTATTATCAATCTAACGCATATTATTAGCCTTATTATGCTTATATGATCGATAGAACGACAATTACTATACTTATTACTCTTATTATTATCAATCTAACTTATATTATTAGCCATATTATGGTTATATGACCGATAGAACAACAATTACTATACTTATGACTCTTATTATTATCAATCTAACTCATATTATTAGCCTTATTATGCTTATATGATCGATAGAACGACAATTACTATACTTATTACTCTTATTATTATCAATCTAACTCATATTATTAGCCATATTGTGCTTATATGATCGATAGAAATACTATTACTATACTTATTACTCTTATTATTATCAATCTAACTCATATTATTAGCCTTATTATGCTTATATGATCGATAGAACGACAATTACTATACTTATTACTCTTATTATTATCAATGTAACTTATATTATTAGCCATATTGTGCTTATATGATCGATAGAACGACTATTACTATACTTATTACTCTTATTATTTTCAATCTAACTCATATTATTAGCCTTATTATGCTTATATGATCGATAGAACGACAATTACTATACTTATTGCACCCACTGTTATCAATCTAACTCAGATTATTAGCCATATTATGCCTATATGATCGATAGAACGACAATTACTATACTCATTACTCTTATTATTATCAATCTAACTCATATTATTAGCCATATTGTGCTTATATGATCGATAGAGCGACAATTACTATACTTATTACACTCACTATTATCAATCTAACCCATATTATTAGCCATATTATGGTTATATGACCGATAGAACAACAATTACTATACTTATGACTCTTATTATTATCAATCTAACTCATATTATTAGCCATATTGTGCTTATATGATCGATAGAACGACAATTACTGTACTTATTACACTCACTGTTATCAATCTAACTCATATTATTAGCCACATTATGCTTATATGATCGATAGAACGACAATTACTATACTTATTGCACTCACTGTTATCAATCTAACTCAGATTATTAGGCATATTATGCTTATATGATCGATAGAACGACAATCACTATACTCATTACTCTTATTACTATCAATCTAACTCATATTATTAGCAATATTATGCTTATATGATCGATAGAACGACAATTACTGTACTTATTACTCTTATTATTATCAATCTAGCTCATATTATTAGCCATATTATGCAGATATGATCGAGAGTACGACAATTACTATACTTATTACAATCACTATTATCAATCTAACTCATATCATTAGCCATATTGTGCTTATATGATCGATAGAACGACAATTACTATACTTATTACACTCACTATTATCAATCTAACTCATATTATTAGCCATATTACGCAGATATGATCGATAGAACGACAATTACTATACTTATTACTCTTATTATTATCAATCTAACTCATATTATTAGCCATATTATGGTTATATGACCGATAGAACGACAATTACTATACTCATTACTCTTATAATTATCAATCTAACCCATACTATTAGCCATATTATGCTTATATGATCGATAATACGACAATTACTATACTTATTACACTTATTATTATCAATCTAACTCATATTATTAGGCATATTATGCTTATATGATCGATAGAACGACAATTACTATACTTCTTACTCTTATTATTATCAATCTAACTCATATTATTAGCCATATTGTGCTTATATGATCGATAGAAATACTATTACTATACTTATTACTCTTATTATTATCAATCTAACGCATATTATTAGCCTTATTATGCTTATATGATCGATAGAACGACAATTACTATACTTATTACTCTTATTATTATCAATCTAACTTATATTATTAGCCATATTGTGCTTATATGATCGATAGAACGACTATTACTATACTTATTACTCTTATTATTATCAATCTAACTCATATTATTAGCCATATTACGCAGATATGATCGATAGAACGACCATTACTATACTTATTACTCTTATTATTATCAATCTAACTCATATTATTAACCATATTATGCAGATAGGTTCGATAGAACGACAATTACTATACGTATTACTCTTATTATTATCAATCTAACTCATGTTATTAGCCATATTATGCTTATACGATCGATAAAACGACAATTACTACACTTATTACACTCACTATTATCAATCTAACTCATATTATTAACCATATTATGCAGATAGGTTCGATAGAACGACAATTACTATACTTATTACTCTTATTATTATCAATCTAACTCATGTTATTAGCCATATTATGCTTATATGATCGATAGAACGACAATTACTGTACTTACTACACTCACTGTTATCAATCTAACTCATATTATTAGCCATATTATGCTTATATGATCGATAGGACGACAATTACTATACTTCTTACTCTTATTATTATCAATCTAACTTATACTATTAGCCATATTGTGCTTATATGATCGATAGAACGACAATTACTATACTTCTTACTCATATTATTATCAATCTAACTCATATTACTAGCCTTATTATGCTTATATGATCGATAGAACGACAATTACTATACTTATTACTCTTATTATTATCAATCTAACTCATATTATTAGCCATATTATGCTTATATGATCGATAGAACGACAATTACTATACTTCTTACTCTTATTATTATCAATCTAACTTATATTATTAGCCATATTGTGCTTATATGATCGATAGAAATACTATTACTATACTTATTACTCTTATTATTATCAATCTAACTCATATTATTAGCCACATTATGCTTATATGATCGATAGAACGACAATTACTATACTTATTACACTTATTATTATCAATCTAACTCATATTATTAGCCATATTATGCTTATATGATCGATAGAACGACAATTACTATACTTCTTACTCTTATTATTATCAATCTAACTTATATTATTAGCCATATTGTGCTTATATGATCGATAGAAATACTATTACTATACTTATTACTCTTATTATTATCAATCTAACTCATATTATTAGCCTTATTATGCTTATATGATCGATAGAACGACAATTACTATACTTATTACTCTTATTATTATCAATGTAACTTATATTATTAGCCATATTGTGCTTATATGATCGATAGAACGACTATTACTATACTTATTACTCTTATTATTATCAATCTAACTCATATTATTAGCCTTATTATGCTTATATGATCGATAGAACGACAATTACTATACTTATTGCACCCACTGTTATCAATCTAACTCAGATTATTAGCCATATTATGCCTATATGATCGATAGAACGACAATTACTATACTCATTACTCTTATTATTATCAATCTAACTCATATTATTAGCCACATTATGCTTATATGATCGATAGAACGACAATTACTATACTTATTGCACTCACTGTAATCAATCTAACTCAGATTATTAGCCATATTGTGCTTATATGATTGATAGAACGACAATTACTGTACTTATGACTCTTATTATTATCAATCTAACTCATATTATTAGCCATATTGTGCTTATATGATCGATAGAACGACAATTACTATACTTATTACACTCACTATTATCAATCTAACTCATATTATTAGCCATATTACGCAGATATGATCGATAGAACGACAATTACTATACTTATTACTCTTATTATTATCAATCTAACTCATATTATTAGCCATATTATGCTTATATGATTGATAGAACGACAATTACTACACTCATTACTCTTGTTATTATCAATCTAACTCATATTATTAGCCATATTATGGTTATATGACCGATAGAACGACAATTACTATACTCATTACTCTTATAATTATCAATCTAACCCATACTATTAGCCATATTATGCTTATATGATCGATAATACGACAATTACTATACTTATTACACTTATTATTATCAATCTAACTCATATTATTAGGCATATTATGCTTATATGATCGATAGAACGACAATTACTATACTTCTTACTCTTATTATTATCAATCTAACTCATATTATTAGCCATATTGTGCTTATATGATCGATAGAAATACTATTACTATACTTATTACTCTTATTATTATCAATCTAACGCATATTATTAGCCTTATTATGCTTATATGATCGATAGAACGACAATTACTATACTTATTACTCTTATTATTATCAATGTAACTTATATTATTAGCCATATTGTGCTTATATGATCGATAGAACGACTATTACTATACTTATTACTCTTATTATTATCAATCTAACTCATATTATTAGCCATATTACGCAGATATGATCGATAGAACGACCATTACTATACTTATTACTCTTATTATTATCAATCTAACTCATATTATTAACCATATTATGCAGATAGGTTCGATAGAACGACAATTACTATACGTATTACTCTTATTATTATCAATCTAACTCATGTTATTAGCCATATTATGCTTATACGATCGATAAAACGACAATTACTACACTTATTACACTCACTATTATCAATCTAACTCATATTATTAACCATATTATGCAGATAGGTTCGATAGAACGACAATTACTATACTTATTACTCTTATTATTATCAATCTAACTCAGGTTATTAGCCATATTATGCTTATATGATCGATAGAACGACAATTACTGTACTTACTACACTCACTGTTATCAATCTAACTCATATTATTAGCCATATTATGCTTATATGATCGATAGGACGACAATTACTATACTTCTTACTCTTATTATTATCAATCTAACTTATACTATTAGCCATATTGTGCTTATATGATCGATAGAACGACAATTACTATACTTCTTACTCATATTATTATCAATCTAACTCATATTACTAGCCTTATTATGCTTATATGATCGATAGAACGACAATTACTATACTTATTACTCTTATTATTATCAATCTAACTCATATTATTAGCCATATTATGCTTATATGATCGATAGAACGACAATTACTATACTTCTTACTCTTATTATTATCAATCTAACTTATATTATTAGCCATATTGTGCTTATATGATCGATAGAAATACTATTACTATACTTATTACTCTTATTATTATCAATCTAACTCATATTATTAGCCACATTATGCTTATATGATCGATAGAACGACAATTACTATACTTATTACACTTATTATTATCAATCTAACTCATATTATTAGCCATATTATGCTTATATGATCGATAGAACGACAATTACTATACTTCTTACTCTTATTATTATCAATCTAACTTATATTATTAGCCATATTGTGCTTATATGATCGATAGAAATACTATTACTATACTTATTACTCTTATTATTATCAATCTAACTCATATTATTAGCCTTATTATGCTTATATGATCGATAGAACGACAATTACTATACTTATTACTCTTATTATTATCAATGTAACTTATATTATTAGCCATATTGTGCTTATATGATCGATAGAACGACTATTACTATACTTATTACTCTTATTATTATCAATCTAACTCATATTATTAGCCTTATTATGCTTATATGATCGATAGAACGACAATTACTATACTTATTGCACCCACTGTTATCAATCTAACTCAGATTATTAGCCATATTATGCCTATATGATCGATAGAACGACAATTACTATACTCATTACTCTTATTATTATCAATCTAACTCATATTATTAGCCACATTATGCTTATATGATCGATAGAACGACAATTACTATACTTATTGCACTCACTGTAATCAATCTAACTCAGATTATTAGCCATATTGTGCTTATATGATTGATAGAACGACAATTACTGTACTTATGACTCTTATTATTATCAATCTAACTCATATTATTAGCCATATTGTGCTTATATGATCGATAGAACGACAATTACTATACTTATTACACTCACTATTATCAATCTAACTCATATTATTAGCCATATTACGCAGATATGATCGATAGAACGACAATTACTATACTTATTACTCTTATTATTATCAATCTAACTCATATTATTAGCCATATTATGCTTATATGATTGATAGAACGACAATTACTACACTCATTACTCTTGTTATTATCAATCTAACTCATATTATTAGCCATATTATGGTTATATGACCGATAGAACGACAATTACTATACTCATTACTCTTATAATTATCAATCTAACCCATACTATTAGCCATATTATGCTTATATGATCGATAATACGACAATTACTATACTTATTACACTTATTATTATCAATCTAACTCATATTATTAGGCATATTATGCTTATATGATCGATAGAACGACAATTACTATACTTCTTACTCTTATTATTATCAATCTAACTCATATTATTAGCCATATTGTGCTTATATGATCGATAGAAATACTATTACTATACTTATTACTCTTATTATTATCAATCTAACTCATATTATTAGCCACATTATGCTTATATGATCGATAGAACGACAGTTACTATACTTATTACACTTATTATTATCAATCTAACTCATATTATTAGCCATATTATGCTTATATGATCGATAGAACGACAATTACTATACTTCTTACACTTATTATTATCAATGTAACTTATATTATTAGCCATATTGTGCTTATATGATCGATAGAACGACTATTACTATACTTATTACTCTTATTATTATCAATCTAACTCATATTATTAGCCATATTACGCAGATATGATCGATAGAACGACCATTACTATACTTATTACTCTTATTATTATCAATCTAACTCATATTATTAGCCATATTATGCTTATATGATTGATAGAACGACAATTACTACACTCATTACTCTTATTATTATCAATCTAACTCATATTATTAGCCATATTATGGTTATATAACCGATAGAACGACAATTACTATACTCATTACTCTTATAATTATCAATCTAACCCATACTATTAGCCATATTATGCTTATATGATCGATAATACGACAATTACTACACTTATTACACTCACTATTATCAATCTAACTCATATTATTAACCATATTATGCAGATAGGTTCGATAGAACGACAATTACTATACGTATTACTCTTATTATTATCAATCTAACTCATGTTATTAGCCATATTATGCTTATACGATCGATAAAACGACAATTACTACACTTATTACACTCACTATTATCAATCTAACTCATATTATTAACCATATTATGCAGATAGGTTCGATAGAACGACAATTACTATACTTATTACTTTTATTATTATCAATCTAACTCATGTTATTAGCCATATTATGCTTATATGATCGATAGAACGACAATTACTGTACTTACTACACTCACTGTTATCAATCTAACTCATATTACTAGCCATATTATGCTTATATGATCGATAGGACGACAATTACTATACTTCTTACTCTTATTATTATCAATCTAACTTATACTATTAGCCATATTGTGCTTATATGATCGATAGAACGACAATTACTATACTTCTTACTCTTATTATTATCAATCTAACTCATATTACTAGCCTTATTATGCTTATATGATCGATAGAACGACAATTACTATACTTATTACTCGAATTATTATCAATCTAACTCATATTATTAGCCATATTATGCTTATATGATCGATAGAACGACAATTACTATACTTCTTACTCTTATTATTATCAATCTAACTTATATTATTAGCCATATTGTGCTTATATGATCGATAGAAATACTATTACTATACTTATTACTCTTATTATTATCAATCTAACTCATATTATTAGCCACATTATGCTTATATGATCGATAGAACGACAATTACTATACTTATTACACTTATTATTATCAATCTAACTCATATTATTAGCCATATTATGCTTATATGATCGATAGAACGACAATTACTATACTTCTTACTCTTATTATTATCAATCTAACTTATATTATTAGCCATATTGTGCTTATATGATCGATAGAAATACTATTACTATACTTATTACTCTTATTATTATCAATCTAACTCATATTATTAGCCTTATTATGCTTATATGATCGATAGAACGACAATTACTATACTTATTACTCTTATTATTATCAATGTAACTTATATTATTAGCCATATTGTGCTTATATGATCGATAGAACGACTATTACTATACTTATTACTCTTATTATTATCAATCTAACTCATATTATTAGCCTTATTATGCTTATATGATCGATAGAACGACAATTACTATACTTCTTACTCTTATTATTATCAATGTAACTTATATTATTAGCCATATTGTGCTTATATGATCGATAGAACGACTATTACTATACTTATTACTCTTATTATTATCAATCTAACTCATATTATTAGCCTTATTATGCTTATATGATCGATAGAACGACAATTACTATACTTATTACTCTTATTATTATCAATGTAACTTATATTATTAGCCATATTGTGCTTATATGATCGATAGAACGACTATTACTATACTTATTACTCTTATTATTATCAATCTAACTCATATTATTAGCCTTATTATGCTTATATGATCGATAGAACGACAATTACTATACTTATTACTCTTATTATTATCAATCTAACTCATATTATTAGCCATATTGTGCTTATATGATCGATAGAAATACTATTACTATACTTATTACTCTTATTATTATCAATCTAACTCATATTATTAGCCTTATTATGCTTATATGATCGATAGAACGACAATTACTATACTTATTACTCTTATTATTATCAATGTAACTTATATTATTAGCCATATTGTGCTTATATGATCGATAGAACGACTATTACTATACTTATTACTCTTATTATTATCAATCTAACTCATATTATTAGCCTTATTATGCTTATATGATCGATAGAACGACAATTACTATACTTATTGCACCCACTGTTATCAATCTAACTCAGATTATTAGCCATATTATGCCTATATGATCGATAGAACGACAATTACTATACTCATTACTCTTATTATTATCAATCTAACTCATATTATTAGCCATATTGTGCTTATATGATCGATAGAGCGACAATTACTATACTTATTACACTCACTATTATCAATCTAACCCATATTATTAGCCATATTATGGTTATATGACCGATAGAACAACAATTACTATACTTATGACTCTTATTATTATCAATCTAACTCATATTATTAGCCATATTGTGCTTATATGATCGATAGAACGACAATTACTGTACTTATTACACTCACTGTTATCAATCTAACTCATATTATTAGCCACATTATGCTTATATGATCGATAGAACGACAATTACTATACTTATTGCACTCACTGTTATCAATCTAACTCAGATTATTAGGCATATTATGCTTATATGATCGATAGAACGACAATCACTATACTCATTACTCTTATTACTATCAATCTAACTCATATTATTAGCAATATTATGCTTATATGATCGATAGAACGACAATTACTGTACTTATTACTGTTATTATTATCAATCTAGCTCATATTATTAGCCATATTATGCAGATATGATCGAGAGTACGACAATTACTATACTTATTACAATCACTATTATCAATCTAACTCATATCATTAGCCATATTGTGCTTATATGATCGATAGAACGACAATTACTATACTTATTACACTCACTATTATCAATCTAACTCATATTATTAGCCATATTACGCAGATATGATCGATAGAACGACAATTACTATACTTATTACTCTTATTATTATCAATCTAACTCATATTATTAGCCATATTATGGTTATATGACCGATAGAACGACAATTACTATACTCATTACTCTTATAATTATCAATCTAACCCATACTATTAGCCATATTATGCTTATATGATCGATAATACGACAATTACTATACTTATTACACTTATTATTATCAGTCTAACTCATATTATTAGGCATATTATGCTTATATGATCGATAGAACGACAATTACTATACTTCTTACTCTTATTATTATCAATCTAACTCATATTATTAGCCATATTGTGCTTATATGATCGATAGAAATACTATTACTATACTTATTACTCTTATTATTATCAATCTAACGCATATTATTAGCCTTATTATGCTTATATGATCGATAGAACGACAATTACTATACTTATTACTCTTATTATTATCAATGTAACTTATATTATTAGCCATATTGTGCTTATATGATCGATAGAACGACTATTACTATACTTATTACTCTTATTATTATCAATCTAACTCATATTATTAGCCACATTATGCTTATATGATCGATAGAACGACAATTACTATACTTATTACTCGAATTATTATCAATCTAACTCATATTATTAGCCATATTATGCTTATATGATCGATAGAACGACAATTACTATACTTCTTACTCTTATTATTATCAATCTAACTTATATTATTAGCCATATTGTGCTTATATGATCGATAGAAATACTATTACTATACTTATTACTCTTATTATTATCAATCTAACTCATATTATTAGCCACATTATGCTTATATGATCGATAGAACGACAATTACTATACTTATTACACTTATTATTATCAATCTAACTCATATTATTAGCCATATTATGCTTATATGATCGATAGAACGACAATTACTATACTTCTTACTCTTATTATTATCAATCTAACTTATATTATTAGCCATATTGTGCTTATATGATCGATAGAAATACTATTACTATACTTATTACTCTTATTATTATCAATCTAACTCATATTATTAGCCTTATTATGCTTATATGATCGATAGAACGACAATTACTATACTTATTACTCTTATTATTATCAATGTAACTTATATTATTAGCCATATTGTGCTTATATGATCGATAGAACGACTATTACTATACTTATTACTCTTATTATTATCAATCTAACTCATATTATTAGCCTTATTATGCTTATATGATCGATAGAACGACAATTACTATACTTCTTACTCTTATTATTATCAATGTAACTTATATTATTAGCCATATTGTGCTTATATGATCGATAGAACGACTATTACTATACTTATTACTCTTATTATTATCAATCTAACTCATATTATTAGCCTTATTATGCTTATATGATCGATAGAACGACAATTACTATACTTATTACTCTTATTATTATCAATGTAACTTATATTATTAGCCATATTGTGCTTATATGATCGATAGAACGACTATTACTATACTTATTACTCTTATTATTATCAATCTAACTCATATTATTAGCCTTATTATGCTTATATGATCGATAGAACGACAATTACTATACTTATTACTCTTATTATTATCAATCTAACTCATATTATTAGCCATATTGTGCTTATATGATCGATAGAAATACTATTACTATACTTATTACTCTTATTATTATCAATCTAACTCATATTATTAGCCTTATTATGCTTATATGATCGATAGAACGACAATTACTATACTTATTACTCTTATTATTATCAATGTAACTTATATTATTAGCCATATTGTGCTTATATGATCGATAGAACGACTATTACTATACTTATTACTCTTATTATTATCAATCTAACTCATATTATTAGCCTTATTATGCTTATATGATCGATAGAACGACAATTACTATACTTATTGCACCCACTGTTATCAATCTAACTCAGATTATTAGCCATATTATGCCTATATGATCGATAGAACGACAATTACTATACTCATTACTCTTATTATTATCAATCTAACTCATATTATTAGCCATATTGTGCTTATATGATCGATAGAGCGACAATTACTATACTTATTACACTCACTATTATCAATCTAACCCATATTATTAGCCATATTATGGTTATATGACCGATAGAACAACAATTACTATACTTATGACTCTTATTATTATCAATCTAACTCATATTATTAGCCATATTGTGCTTATATGATCGATAGAACGACAATTACTGTACTTATTACACTCACTGTTATCAATCTAACTCATATTATTAGCCACATTATGCTTATATGATCGATAGAACGACAATTACTATACTTATTGCACTCACTGTTATCAATCTAACTCAGATTATTAGGCATATTATGCTTATATGATCGATAGAACGACAATCACTATACTCATTACTCTTATTACTATCAATCTAACTCATATTATTAGCAATATTATGCTTATATGATCGATAGAACGACAATTACTGTACTTATTACTGTTATTATTATCAATCTAGCTCATATTATTAGCCATATTATGCAGATATGATCGAGAGTACGACAATTACTATACTTATTACAATCACTATTATCAATCTAACTCATATCATTAGCCATATTGTGCTTATATGATCGATAGAACGACAATTACTATACTTATTACACTCACTATTATCAATCTAACTCATATTATTAGCCATATTACGCAGATATGATCGATAGAACGACAATTACTATACTTATTACTCTTATTATTATCAATCTAACTCATATTATTAGCCATATTATGGTTATATGACCGATAGAACGACAATTACTATACTCATTACTCTTATAATTATCAATCTAACCCATACTATTAGCCATATTATGCTTATATGATCGATAATACGACAATTACTATACTTATTACACTTATTATTATCAGTCTAACTCATATTATTAGGCATATTATGCTTATATGATCGATAGAACGACAATTACTATACTTCTTACTCTTATTATTATCAATCTAACTCATATTATTAGCCATATTGTGCTTATATGATCGATAGAAATACTATTACTATACTTATTACTCTTATTATTATCAATCTAACGCATATTATTAGCCTTATTATGCTTATATGATCGATAGAACGACAATTACTATACTTATTACTCTTATTATTATCAATGTAACTTATATTATTAGCCATATTGTGCTTATATGATCGATAGAACGACTATTACTATACTTATTACTCTTATTATTATCAATCTAACTCATATTATTAGCCACATTATGCTTATATGATCGATAGAACGACAATTACTATACTTATTACACTTATTATTATCAATCTAACTCATATTATTAGCCATATTATGCTTATATGATCGATAGAATGACAATTACTATACTTCTTACTCTTATTATTATCAATCTAACTTATATTATTAGCCATATTGTGCTTATATGATCGATAGAAATACTATTACTATACTTATTACTCTTATTATTATCAATCTAACTCATATTATTAGCCTTATTATGCTTATATGATCGATAGAACGACAATTACTATACTTATTACTCTTATTATTATCAATCTAACTCATATTATTAACCATATTATGCAGATAGGTTCGATAGAACGACAATTACTATACGTATTACTCTTATTATTATCAATCTAACTCATGTTATTAGCCATATTATGCTTATACGATCGATAAAACGACAATTACTACACTTATTACACTCACTATTATCAATCTAACTCATATTATTAACCATATTATGCAGATAGGTTCGATAGAACGACAATTACTATACTTATTACTCTTATTATTATCAATCTAACTCATGTTATTAGCCATATTATGCTTATATGATCGATAGAACGACAATTACTGTACTTACTACACTCACTGTTATCAATCTAACTCATATTATTAGCCATATTATGCTTATATGATCGATAGGACGACAATTACTATACTCCTTACTCTTATTATTATCAATCTAACTTATACTATTAGCCATATTGTGCTTATATGATCGATAGAACGACAATTACTATACTTCTTACTCATATTATTATCAATCTAACTCATATTACTAGCCTTATTATGCTTATATGATCGATAGAACGACAATTACTATACTCATTACTCTTATTATTATCAATCTAACTCATATTATTAGCCATATTATGCTTATATGATCGATAGAACGACAATTACTATACTTCTTACTCTTATTATTATCAATCTAACTTATATTATTAGCCATATTGTGCTTATATGATCGATAGAAATACTATTACTATACTTATTACTCTTATTATTATCAATCTAACTCATATTATTAGCCACATTATGCTTATATGATCGATAGAACGACAATTACTATACTTATTACACTTATTATTATCAATCTAACTCATATTATTAGCCATATTATGCTTATATGATCGATAGAATGACAATTACTATACTTCTTACTCTTATTATTATCAATCTAACTTATATTATTAGCCATATTGTGCTTATATGATCGATAGAAATACTATTACTATACTTATTACTCTTATTATTATCAATCTAACTCATATTATTAGCCTTATTATGCTTATATGATCGATAGAACGACAATTACTATACTTATTACTCTTATTATTATCAATGTAACTTATATTATTAGCCATATTGTGCTTATATGATCGATAGAACGACTATTACTATACTTATTACTCTTATTATTATCAATCTAACTCATATTATTAGCCTTATTATGCTTATATGATCGATAGAACGACAATTACTATACTTATTGCACCCACTGTTATCAATCTAACTCAGATTATTAGCCATATTATGCCTATATGATCGATAGAACGACAATTACTATACTCATTACTCTTATTATTATCAATCTAACTCATATTATTAGCCACATTATGCTTATATGATCGATAGAACGACAATTACTATACTTATTGCACTCACTGTAATCAATCTAACTCAGATTATTAGCCATATTGTGCTTATATGATTGATAGAACGACAATTACTGTACTTATTACACTCACTGTTATAAATCTAACTCATATTATTAGCCATATTACGCAGATATGATCCATAGAACGACAATTACTATACTTATTACTCTTATTATTATCAATCTAACTCATATTATTAGCCATATTATGCTTATATGATTGATAGAACGACAATTACTACACTCATTACTCTTATTATTATCAATCTAACTCATATTATTAGCAATATTATGCTTATATGATCGATAGAACGACAATTACTGTACTTATTACTCTTATTATTATCAATCTAGCTCATATTATTAGCCATATTATGCAGATATGATCGAGAGTACGACAATTACTATACTTATTACACTCACTATTATCAATCTAACTCATATCATTAGCCATATTGTGCTTATATGATCGATAGAACGACAATTACTATACTTATTACACTCACTATTATCAATCTATCTCATATTATTAGCCATATTACGCAGATATGATCGATAGAACGACAATTACTATACTTATTACTCTTATTATTATCAATCTAACTCATATTATTAGCCATATTATGCTTATATGATTGATAGAACGACAATTACTACACTCACTACTCTTATTATTATCAATCTAACTCATATTATTAGCCATATTATGGTTATTTGACCGATAGAACGACAACTACTATAGTCATTACTCCTATAATTATCAATCTAACCCATACTATTAGCCATATTATGCTTATATGATCGATAATACGACAATTACTATACTCATTACTCTTATTATTATCAATCTAACTCATATTATTAGCCATATTATGCTTATATGATCGATAGAACGACAATTACTATACTCATTACTCTTATAATTATCAATCTAACCCATACTATTAGCCATATTATGCTTATATGATCGATAATACGACAATTACTATACTTCTTACTCTTATTATTATCAATCTAACTTATACTATTAGCCATATTGTGCTTATATGATCGATAGAACGACAATTACTATACTTCTTACTCTTATTATTATCAATCTAACTCATATTACTAGCCTTATTATGCTTATATGATCGATAGAACGACAATTACTATACTTAATGCACTCACTGTAATCAATCTAACTCAGATTATTAGCCATATTATGCTTATATGAACGATAGAACGACAATTACTATACTCATTACTCTTATTATTATCAATCTAACTCATATTATTAGTCATATTATGCTTATATGATCGATAGAACGACAATTACTATACTCATTACTCTTATTATAATCAATCTAACTCATATTATTAACCATATTATGCAGATATGATCGGTAGAACGACAATTACTATACTTATTACTCTTATTATTATCAATCTAACTCATATTGTTAACCATATTATGCAGATATGATCGATAGAACGACAATTACTATACTTATTACTCTTACTATTATCAATCTAACTCATATTATTAGCCACATTATGCTTATATGATCGATAGAACGACAATTACTATACTTATTACTCTTATTATTATCAATCTAACTCATATTATTAGCCATATTATGCTTATATGATCCATAGAACGACAATTACTTCACTTCTTACTCTTATTATTATCAATCTAACTTATATTATTAGCCATATTGTGCTTATATGATCGATAGAACGACTATTACTATACTTATTACTCTTATTATTATCAATCTAACTCATATTATTAGCCTTATTATGCTTATATGATCGATAGAACGACAATTACTATACTTATTACTCTTATTATTATCAATGTAACTTATATTATTAGCCATATTGTGCTTATATGATCGATAGAACGACTATTACTATACTTATTACTCTTATTATTATCAATCTAACTCATATTATTAGCCTTATTATGCTTATATGATCGATAGAACGACAATTACTATACTTATTACTCTTATTATTATCAATCTAACTCATATTATTAGCCATATTGTGCTTATATGATCGATAGAAATACTATTACTATACTTATTACTCTTATTATTATCAATCTAACTCATATTATTAGCCTTATTATGCTTATATGATCGATAGAACGACAATTACTATACTTATTACTCTTATTATTATCAATGTAACTTATATTATTAGCCATATTGTGCTTATATGATCGATAGAACGACTATTACTATACTTATTACTCTTATTATTATCAATCTAACTCATATTATTAGCCTTATTATGCTTATATGATCGATAGAACGACAATTACTATACTTATTGCACCCACTGTTATCAATCTAACTCAGATTATTAGCCATATTATGCCTATATGATCGATAGAACGACAATTACTATACTCATTACTCTTATTATTATCAATCTAACTCATATTATTAGCCATATTATGGTTATATGACCGATAGAACAACAATTACTATACTTATGACTCTTATTATTATCAATCTAACTCATATTATTAGCCATATTGTGCTTATATGATCGATAGAACGACAATTACTGTACTTATTACACTCACTGTTATCAATCTAACTCATATTATTAGCCACATTATGCTTATATGATCGATAGAACGACAATTACTATACTTATTGCACTCACTGTTATCAATCTAACTCAGATTATTAGGCATATTATGCTTATATGATCGATAGAACGACAATCACTATACTCATTACTCTTATTACTATCAATCTAAGTCATATTATTAGCAATATTATGCTTATATGATCGATAGAACGACAATTACTGTACTTATTACTCTTATTATTATCAATCTAGCTCATATTATTAGCCATATTATGCAGATATGATCGAGAGTACGACAATTACTATACTTATTACAATCACTATTATCAATCTAACTCATATCATTAGCCATATTGTGCTTATATGATCGATAGAACGACAATTACTATACTTATTACACTCACTATTACCAATCTAACTCATATTATTAGCCATATTACGCAGATATGATCGATAGAACGACAATTACTATACTTATTACTCTTATTATTATCAATCTAACTCATATTATTAGCCATATTATGGTTATATGACCGATAGAACGACAATTACTATGCTCATTACTCTTATAATTATCAATCTAACCCATACTATTAGCCATATTATGCTTATATGATCGATAATACGACAATTACTATACTTATTACACTTATTATTATCAATCTAACTCATATTATTAGGCATATTATGCTTATATGATCGATAGAACGACAATTACTATACTTCTTACTCTTATTATTATCAATCTAACTCATATTATTAGCCATATTGTGCTTATATGATCGATAGAAATACTATTACTATACTTATTACTCTTATTATTATCAATCTAACGCATATTATTAGCCTTATTATGCTTATATGATCCATAGAACGACAATTACTTCACTTCTTACTCTTATTATTATCAATCTAACTTATATTATTAGCCATATTGTGCTTATATGATCGATAGAACGACTATTACTATACTTATTACTCTTATTATTATCAATCTAACTCATATTATTAGCCTTATTATGCTTATATGATCGATAGAACGACAATTACTATACTTATTGCACCCACTGTTATCAATCTAACTCAGATTATTAGCCATATTATGCCTATATGATCGATAGAACGACAATTACTATACTCATTACTCTTATTATTATCAATCTAACTCATATTATTAGCCATATTATGGTTATATGACCGATAGAACAACAATTACTATACTTATGACTCTTATTATTATCAATCTAACTCATATTATTAGCCATATTGTGCTTATATGATCGATAGAACGACAATTACTGTACTTATTACACTCACTGTTATCAATCTAAATCATATTATTAGCCACATTATGCTTATATGATCGATAGAACGACAATTACTATACTTATTGCTCTTATTATTATCAATCTAACTCATATTATTAGCCATATTATGCTTATATGATTGATAGAACGACAATTACTACACTCATTACTCTTATTATTATCAATCTAACTCATATTATTAGCAATATTATGCTTATATGATCGATAGAACGACAATTACTGTACTTATTACTCTTATTATTATCAATCTAGCTCATATTATTAGCCATATTATGCAGATATGATCGAGAGTACGACAATTACTATACTTATTACACTCACTATTATCAATCTAACTCATATCATTAGCCATATTGTGCTTATATGATCGATAGAACGACAATTACTATACTTATTACACTCACTATTATCAATCTATCTCATATTATTAGCCATATTACGCAGATATGATCGATAGAACGACAATTACTATACTTATTACTCTTATTATTATCAATCTAACTCATATTATTAGCCATATTATGCTTATATGATTGATAGAACGACAATTACTACACTCACTACTCTTATTATTATCAATCTAACTCATATTATTAGCCATATTATGGTTATATGACCGATAGAACGACAACTACTATAGTCATTACTCCTATAATTATCAATCTAACCCATACTATTAGCCATAT
Organism: Megachile rotundata; assembly: GCF_050947335.1. Taxonomy (NCBI): domain Eukaryota; kingdom Metazoa; phylum Arthropoda; class Insecta; order Hymenoptera; family Megachilidae; genus Megachile; species Megachile rotundata. The sequence goes on along the minus strand of NW_027473590.1, from coordinate 155,265 downwards.
TATGCTTATATGATCGATAATACGACAATTACTATACTCATTACTCTTATTATTATCAATCTAACTCATATTATTAGCCATATTATGCTTATATGATCGATAGAACGACAATTACTATACTCATTACTCTTATAATTATCAATCTAACCCATACTATTAGCCATATTATGCTTATATGATCGATAATACGACAATTACTATACTTCTTACTCTTATTATTATCAATCTAACTTATACTATTAGCCATATTGTGCTTATATGATCGATAGAACGACAATTACTATACTTCTTACTCTTATTATTATCAATCTAACTCATATTACTAGCCTTATTATGCTTATATGATCGATAGAACGACAATTACTATACTTAATGCACTCACTGTAATCAATCTAACTCAGATTATTAGCCATATTATGCTTATATGAACGATAGAACGACAATTACTATACTCATTACTCTTATTATTATCAATCTAACTCATATTATTAGTCATATTATGCTTATATGATCGATAGAACGACAATTACTATACTCATTACTCTTATTATAATCAATCTAACTCATATTATTAACCATATTATGCAGATATGATCGGTAGGACGACAATTACTATACTTATTACTCTTATTATTAGCAATCTAACTCATATTGTTAACCATATTATGCAGATATGATCGATAGAACGACAATTACTATACTTATTACTCTTACTATTATCAATCTAACTCATATTATTAGCCACATTATGCTTATATGATCGATAGAACGACAATTACTATACTTATTACTCTTATTATTATCAATCTAACTCATATTATTAGCCATATTATGCTTATATGATCCATAGAACGACAATTACTTCACTTCTTACTCTTATTATTATCAATCTAACTTATATTATTAGCCATATTGTGCTTATATGATCGATAGAACGACTATTACTATACTTATTACTCTTATTATTATCAATCTAACTCATATTATTAGCCTTATTATGCTTATATGATCGATAGAACGACAATTACTATACTTATTACTCTTATTATTATCAATGTAACTTATATTATTAGCCATATTGTGCTTATATGATCGATAGAACGACTATTACTATACTTATTACTCTTATTATTATCAATCTAACTCATATTATTAGCCTTATTATGCTTATATGATCGATAGAACGACAATTACTATACTTATTACTCTTATTATTATCAATCTAACTCATATTATTAGCCATATTGTGCTTATATGATCGATAGAAATACTATTACTATACTTATTACTCTTATTATTATCAATCTAACTCATATTATTAGCCTTATTATGCTTATATGATCGATAGAACGACAATTACTATACTTATTACTCTTATTATTATCAATGTAACTTATATTATTAGCCATATTGTGCTTATATGATCGATAGAACGACTATTACTATACTTATTACTCTTATTATTATCAATCTAACTCATATTATTAGCCTTATTATGCTTATATGATCGATAGAACGACAATTACTATACTTATTGCACCCACTGTTATCAATCTAACTCAGATTATTAGCCATATTATGCCTATATGATCGATAGAACGACAATTACTATACTCATTACTCTTATTATTATCAATCTAACTCATATTATTAGCCATATTATGGTTATATGACCGATAGAACAACAATTACTATACTTATGACTCTTATTATTATCAATCTAACTCATATTATTAGCCATATTGTGCTTATATGATCGATAGAACGACAATTACTGTACTTATTACACTCACTGTTATCAATCTAACTCATATTATTAGCCACATTATGCTTATATGATCGATAGAACGACAATTACTATACTTATTGCACTCACTGTTATCAATCTAACTCAGATTATTAGGCATATTATGCTTATATGATCGATAGAACGACAATCACTATACTCATTACTCTTATTACTATCAATCTAAGTCATATTATTAGCAATATTATGCTTATATGATCGATAGAACGACAATTACTGTACTTATTACTCTTATTATTATCAATCTAGCTCATATTATTAGCCATATTATGCAGATATGATCGAGAGTACGACAATTACTATACTTATTACAATCACTATTATCAATCTAACTCATATCATTAGCCATATTGTGCTTATATGATCGATAGAACGACAATTACTATACTTATTACACTCACTATTACCAATCTAACTCATATTATTAGCCATATTACGCAGATATGATCGATAGAACGACAATTACTATACTTATTACTCTTATTATTATCAATCTAACTCATATTATTAGCCATATTATGGTTATATGACCGATAGAACGACAATTACTATACTCATTACTCTTATAATTATCAATCTAACCCATACTATTAGCCATATTATGCTTATATGATCGATAATACGACAATTACTATACTTATTACACTTATTATTATCAATCTAACTCATATTATTAGGCATATTATGCTTATATGATCGATAGAACGACAATTACTATACTTCTTACTCTTATTATTATCAATCTAACTCATATTATTAGCCATATTGTGCTTATATGATCGATAGAAATACTATTACTATACTTATTACTCTTATTATTATCAATCTAACGCATATTATTAGCCTTATTATGCTTATATGATCCATAGAACGACAATTACTTCACTTCTTACTCTTATTATTATCAATCTAACTTATATTATTAGCCATATTGTGCTTATATGATCGATAGAACGACTATTACTATACTTATTACTCTTATTATTATCAATCTAACTCATATTATTAGCCTTATTATGCTTATATGATCGATAGAACGACAATTACTATACTTATTGCACCCACTGTTATCAATCTAACTCAGATTATTAGCCATATTATGCCTATATGATCGATAGAACGACAATTACTATACTCATTACTCTTATTATTATCAATCTAACTCATATTATTAGCCATATTATGGTTATATGACCGATAGAACAACAATTACTATACTTATGACTCTTATTATTATCAATCTAACTCATATTATTAGCCATATTGTGCTTATATGATCGATAGAACGACAATTACTGTACTTATTACACTCACTGTTATCAATCTAACTCATATTATTAGCCACATTATGCTTATATGATCGATAGAACGACAATTACTATACTTATTGCACTCACTGTTATCAATCTAACTCAGATTATTAGGCATATTATGCTTATATGATCGATAGAACGACAATCACTATACTCATTACTCTTATTACTATCAATCTAACTCATATTATTAGCAATATTATGCTTATATGATCGATAGAACGACAATTACTGTACTTATTACTCTTATTATTATCAATCTAGCTCATATTATTAGCCATATTATGCAGATATGATCGAGAGTACGACAATTACTATACTTATTACAATCACTATTATCAATCTAACTCATATCATTAGCCATATTGTGCTTATATGATCGATAGAACGACAATTACTATACTTATTACACTCACTATTACCAATCTAACTCATATTATTAGCCATATTACGCAGATATGATCGATAGAACGACAATTACTATACTTATTACTCTTATTATTATCAATCTAACTCATATTATTAGCCATATTATGGTTATATGACCGATAGAACGACAATTACTATACTCATTACTCTTATAATTATCAATCTAACCCATACTATTAGCCATATTATGCTTATATGATCGATAATACGACAATTACTATACTTATTACACTTATTATTATCAATCTAACTCATATTATTAGGCATATTATGCTTATATGATCGATAGAACGACAATTACTATACTTCTTACTCTTATTATTATCAATCTAACTCATATTATTAGCCATATTGTGCTTATATGATCGATAGAAATACTATTACTATACTTATTACTCTTATTATTATCAATCTAGCGCATATTATTAGCCTTATTATGCTTATATGATCGATAGAACGACAATTACTATACTTATTACTCTTATTATTATCAATGTAACTTATATTATTAGCCATATTGTGCTTATATGATCGATAGAACGACTATTACTATACTTATTACTCTTATTATTATCAATCTAGCTCATATTATTAGCCATATTACGCAGATATGATCGATAGAACGACCATTACTATACTTATTACTCTTATTATTATCAATCTAACTCATATTATTAACCATATTATGCAGATAGGTTCGATAGAACGACAATTACTATACGTATTACTCTTATTATTATCAATCTAACTCATGTTATTAGCCATATTATGCTTATACGATCGATAAAACGACAATTACTACACTTATTACACTCACTATTATCAATCTAACTCATATTATTAACCATATTATGCAGATAGGTTCGATAGAACGACAATTACTATACTTATTACTCTTATTATTATCAATCTAACTCATGTCATTAGCCATATTATGCTTATATGATCGATAGAACGACAATTACTGTACTTACTACACTCACTGTTATCAATCTAACTCATATTATTAGCCATATTATGCTTATATGATCGATAGAACGACAATTACTATACTTATTACTCTTATTATTATCAATGTAACTTATATTATTAGCCATATTGTGCTTATATGATCGATAGAACGACTATTTCTATACTTATTACTCTTATTATTATCAATCTAACTCATATTATTAGCCTTATTATGCTTATATGATCGATAGAACGACAATTACTATACTTATTGCACCCACTGTTATCAATCTAACTCAGATTATTAGCCATATTATGCCTATATGATCGATAGAACGACAATTACTATACTCATTACTCTTATTATTATCAATCTAACTCATATTATTAGCCACATTATGCTTATATGATCGATAGAACGACAATTACTATACTTATTGCACTCACTGTAATCAATCTAACTCAGATTATTAGCCATATTGTGCTTATATGATTGATAGAACGACAATTACTGTACTTATGACTCTTATTATTATCAATCTAACTCATATTATTAGCCATATTGTGCTTATATGATCGATAGAACGACAATTACTATACTTATTACACTCACTATTATCAATCTAACTCATATTATTAGCCATATTACGCAGATATGATCGATAGAACGACAATTACTATACTTATTACTCTTATTATTATCAATCTAACTCATATTATTAGCCATATTATGCTTATATGATTGATAGAACGACAATTACTACACTCATTACTCTTGTTATTATCAATCTAACTCATATTATTAGCCATATTATGGTTATATGACCGATAGAACGACAATTACTATACTCATTACTCTTATAATTATCAATCTAACCCATACTATTAGCCATATTATGCTTATATGATCGATAATACGACAATTACTATACTTATTACACTTATTATTATCAATCTAACTCATATTATTAGGCATATTATGCTTATATGATCGATAGAACGACAATTACTATACTTCTTACTCTTATTATTATCAATCTAACTCATATTATTAGCCATATTGTGCTTATATGATCGATAGAAATACTATTACTATACTTATTACTCTTATTATTATCAATCTAACTCATATTATTAGCCACATTATGCTTATATGATCGATAGAACGACAGTTACTATACTTATTACACTTATTATTATCAATCTAACTCATATTATTAGCCATATTATGCTTATATGATCGATAGAACGACAATTACTATACTTCTTACCCTTATTATTATCAATGTAACTTATATTATTAGCCATATTGTGCTTATATGATCGATAGAACGACTATTACTATACTTATTACTCTTATTATTATCAATCTAACTCATATTATTAGCCATATTACGCAGATATGATCGATAGAACGACCATTACTATACTTATTACTCTTATTATTATCAATCTAACTCATATTATTAGCCATATTATGCTTATATGATTGATAGAACGACAATTACTACACTCATTACTCTTATTATTATCAATCTAACTCATATTATTAGCCATATTATGGTTATATAACCGATAGAACGACAATTACTATACTCATTACTCTTATAATTATCAATCTAACCCATACTATTAGCCATATTATGCTTATATGATCGATAATACGACAATTACTACACTTATTACACTCACTATTATCAATCTAACTCATATTATTAACCATATTATGCAGATAGGTTCGATAGAACGACAATTACTATACGTATTACTCTTATTATTATCAATCTAACTCATGTTATTAGCCATATTATGCTTATACGATCGATAAAACGACAATTACTACACTTATTACACTCACTATTATCAATCTAACTCATATTATTAACCATATTATGCAGATAGGTTCGATAGAACGACAATTACTATACTTATTACTTTTATTATTATCAATCTAACTCATGTTATTAGCCATATTATGCTTATATGATCGATAGAACGACAATTACTGTACTTACTACACTCACTGTTATCAATCTAACTCATATTATTAGCCATATTATGCTTATATGATCGATAGGACGACAATTACTATACTTCTTACTCTTATTATTATCAATCTAACTTATACTATTAGCCATATTGTGCTTATATGATCGATAGAACGACAATCACTATACTTCTTACTCTTATTATTATCAATCTAACTCATATTACTAGCCTTATTATGCTTATATGATCGATAGAACGACAATTACTATACTTATTACTCGAATTATTATCAATCTAACTCATATTATTAGCCATATTATGCTTATATGATCGATAGAACGACAATTACTATACTTCTTACTCTTATTATTATCAATCTAACTTATATTATTAGCCATATTGTGCTTATATGATCGATAGAAATACTATTACTATACTTATTACTCTTATTATTATCAATCTAACTCATATTATTAGCCACATTATGCTTATATGATCGATAGAACGACAATTACTATACTTATTACACTTATTATTATCAATCTAACTCATATTATTAGCCATATTATGCTTATATGATCGATAGAACGACAATTACTATACTTCTTACTCTTATTATTATCAATCTAACTTATATTATTAGCCATATTGTGCTTATATGATCGATAGAAATACTATTACTATACTTATTACTCTTATTATTATCAATCTAACTCATATTATTAGCCTTATTATGCTTATATGAGCGATAGAACGACAATTACTATACTTATTACTCTTATTATTATCAATGTAACTTATATTATTAGCCATATTGTGCTTATATGATCGATACAACGACTATTACTATACTTATTACTCTTATTATTATCAATCTAACTCATATTATTAGCCTTATTATGCTTATATGATCGATAGAACGACAATTACTATACTTCTTACTCTTATTATTATCAATGTAACTTATATTATTAGCCATATTGTGCTTATATGATCGATAGAACGACTATTACTATACTTATTACTCTTATTATTATCAATCTAACTCATATTATTAGCCTTATTATGCTTATATGATCGATAGAACGACAATTACTATACTTATTACTCTTATTATTATCAATGTAACTTATATTATTAGCCACATTGTGCTTATATGATCGATAGAACGACTATTACTATACTTATTACTCTTATTATTATCAATCTAACTCATATTATTAGCCTTATTATGCTTATATGATCGATAGAACGACAATTACTATACTTATTACTCTTATTATTATCAATGTAACTTATATTATTAGCCATATTGTGCTTATATGATCGATAGAACGACTATTACTATACTTATTACTCTTATTATTATCAATCTAACTCATATTATTAGCCTTATTATGCTTATATGATCGATAGAACGACAATTACTATACTTATTGCACCCACTGTTATCAATCTAACTCAGATTATTAGCCATATTATGCCTATATGATCGATAGAACGACAATTACTATACTCATTACTCTTATTATTATCAATCTAACTCATATTATTAGCCATATTGTGCTTATATGATCGATAGAGCGACAATTACTGTACTTATTACACTCACTATTATCAATCTAACCCATATTATTAGCCATATTATGGTTATATGACCGATAGAACAACAATTACTATACTTATGACTCTTATTATTATCAATCTAACTCATATTATTAGCCATATTGTGCTTATATGATCGATAGAACGACAATTACTGTACTTATTACACTCACTGTTATCAATCTAACTCATATTATTAGCCACATTATGCTTATATGATCGATAGAACGACAATTACTATACTTATTGCACTCACTGTTATCAATCTAACTCAGATTATTAGGCATATTATGCTTATATGATCGATAGAACGACAATCACTATACTCATTACTCTTATTACTATCAATCTAACTCATATTATTAGCAATATTATGCTTATATGATCGATAGAACGACAATTACTGTACTTATTACTCTTATTATTATCAATCTAGCTCATATTATTAGCCATATTATGCAGATATGATCGAGAGTACGACAATTACTATACTTATTACAATCACTATTATCAATCTAACTCATATCATTAGCCATATTGTGCTTATATGATCGATAGAACGACAATTACTATACTTATTACACTCACTATTATCAATCTAACTCATATTATTAGCCATATTGTGCTTATATGATCGATAGAAATACTATTACTATACTTATTACTCTTATTATTATCAATCTAACGCATATTATTAGCCTTATTATGCTTATATGATCGATAGAACGACAATTACTATACTTATTACTCTTATTATTATCAACGTAACTTATATTATTAGCCATATTGTGCTTATATGATCGATAAAACGACTATTACTATACTTATTACTCTTATTATTATCAATCTAACTCATATTATTAGCCATATTACGCAGATATGATCGATAGAACGACCATTACTATACTTATTACTCTTATTATTATCAATCTAACTCATATTATTAACCATATTATGCAGATAGGTTCGATAGAACGACAATTACTATACGTATTACTCTTATTATTATCAATCTAACTCATGTTATTAGCCATATTATGCTTATACGATCGATAAAACGACAATTACTACACTTATTACACTCACTATTATCAATCTAACTCATATTATTAACCATATTATGCAGATAGGTTCGATAGAACGACAATTACTATACTTATTACTCTTATTATTATCAATCTAACTCATGTTATTAGCCATATTATGCTTATATGATCGATAGAACGACAATTACTGTACTTACTACACTCACTGTTATCAATCTAACTCATATTATTAGCCATATTATGCTTATATGATCGGTAGGACGACAATTACTATACTTCTTACTCTTATTATTATCAATCTAACTTATACTATTAGCCATATTGTGCTTATATGATCGATAGAACGACAATTACTATACTTCTTACTCATATTATTATCAATCTAACTCATATTACTAGCCTTATTATGCTTATATGATCGATAGAACGACAATTACTATACTTATTACTCTTATTATTATCAATCTAACTCATATTATTAGCCATATTATGCTTATATGATCGATAGAACGACAATTACTATACTTCTTACTCTTATTATTATCAATCTAACTTATATTATTAGCCATATTGTGCTTATATGATCGATAGAAATACTATTACTATACTTATTACTCTTATTATTATCAATCTAACTCATATTATTAGCCACATTATGCTTATATGATCGATAGAACGACAATTACTATACTTATTACACTTATTATTATCAATCTAACTCATATTATTAGCCATATTATGCTTATATGATCGATAGAATGACAATTACTATACTTCTTACTCTTATTATTATCAATCTAACTTATATTATTAGCCATATTGTGCTTATATGATCGATAGAAATACTATTACTATACTTATTACTCTTATTATTATCAATCTAACTCATATTATTAGCCTTATTATGCTTATATGATCGATAGAACGACAATTACTATGCTTATTACTCTTATTATTATCAATGTAACTTATATTATTAGCCATATTGTGCTTATATGATCGATAGAACGACTATTACTATACTTATTACTCTTATTATTATCAATCTAACTCATATTATTAGCCTTATTATGCTTATATGATCGATAGAACGACAATTACTATACTTATTGCACCCACTGTTATCAATCTAACTCAGATTATTAGCCATATTATGCCTATATGATCGATAGAACGACAATTACTATACTCATTACTCTTATTATTATCAATCTAACTCATATTATTAGCCACATTATGCTTATATGATCGATAGAACGACAATTACTATACTTATTGCACTCACTGTAATCAATCTAACTCAGATTATTAGCCATATTGTGCTTATATGATTGATAGAACGACAATTACTGTACTTATTACACTCACTATTATCAATCTAACTCATATCATTAGCCATATTGTGCTTATATGATCGATAGAACGACAATTACTATACTTATTACACTCACTATTATCAATCTATCTCATATTATTAGCCATATTACGCAGATATGATCGATAGAACGACAATTACTATACTTATTACTCTTATTATTATCAATCTAACTCATATTATTAGCCATATTATGCTTATATGATTGATAGAACGACAATTACTACACTCACTACTCTTATTATTATCAATCTAACTCATATTATTAGCCATATTATGGTTATATGACCGATAGAACGACAACTACTATAGTCATTACTCCTATAATTATCAATCTAACCCATACTATTAGCCATATTATGCTTATATGATCGATAATACGACAATTACTATACTCATTACTCTTATTATTATCAATCTAACTCATATTATTAGCCATATTATGCTTATATGATCGATAGAACGACAATTACTATACTCATTACTCTTATAATTATCAATCTAACCCATACTATTAGCCATATTATGCTTATATGATCGATAATACGACAATTACTATACTTCTTACTCTTATTATTATCAATCTAACTTATACTATTAGCCATATTGTGCTTATATGATCGATAGAACGACAATTACTATACTTCTTACTCTTATTATTATCAATCTAACTCATATTACTAGCCTTATTATGCTTATATGATCGATAGAACGACAATTACTATACTTAATGCACTCACTGTAATCAATCTAACTCAGATTATTAGCCATATTATGCTTATATGAACGATAGAACGACAATTACTATACTCATTACTCTTATTATTATCAATCTAACTCATATTATTAGTCATATTATGCTTATATGATCGATAGAACGACAATTACTATACTCATTACTCTTATTATAATCAATCTAACTCATATTATTAACCATATTATGCAGATATGATCGGTAGAACGACAATTACTATACTTATTACTCTTATTATTATCAATCTAACTCATATTGTTAACCATATTATGCAGATATGATCGATAGAACGACAATTACTATACTTATTACTCTTACTATTATCAATCTAACTCATATTATTAGCCACATTATGCTTATATGATCGATAGAACGACAATTACTATACTTATTACTCTTATTATTATCAATCTAACTCATATTATTAGCCATATTATGCTTATATGATCCATAGAACGACAATTACTTCACTTCTTACTCTTATTATTATCAATCTAACTTATATTATTAGCCATATTGTGCTTATATGATCGATAGAACGACTATTACTATACTTATTACTCTTATTATTATCAATCTAGCTCATATTATTAGCCATATTATGCAGATATGATCGAGAGTACGACAATTACTATACTTATTACACTCACTATTATCAATCTAACTCATATTATTAGCCATATTACGCAGATATGATCGATAGACTGACAATTACTATACTTATTACTCTTATTATTATCAATCTAACTCATATTATTAGCCATATTATGCTTATATGATTGATAGAACGGCAATTACTACACTCATTACTCTTATTATTATCAATCTAACTCATATTACTAGCCATATTATGGTTATATGACCGATAGAACGACAATTACTATACTCATTACTCTTATAATTATCAATCTAACCCATACTATTAGCCATATTATGCTTATATGATCGATAATACGACAATTACTATACTTATTACACTTATTATTATCTATCTAACTCATATTATTAGCCATATTATGCTTATATGATCGATAGAACGACAATTACTATACTTCTTACTCTTATTATTATCAATCTAACTTATATTATTAGCCATATTGTGCTTATATGATCGATAGAAATACTATTACTATACTTATTACTCTTATTATTATCAATCTAACTCATATTATTAGCCTTATTATGCTTATATGATCGATAGAACGACAATTACTATACTTATTACTCTTATTATTATCAATGTAACTTATATTATTAGCCATATTGTGCTTATATGATCGATAGAACGACTATAACTATACTTATTACTCTTATTATTATCAATCTAACTCATATTATTAGCCTTATTATGCTTATATGATCGATAGAACGACAATTACTATACTTATTACTCTTATTATTATCAATCTAACTCATATTAATAGCCTTATTATGCTTATATGAACGATAGAACGGCAATTACTATACTTATTGCACTCACAGTTATCAATCTAACTCATATTATTAGCCATATTACGCAGATATGATCGATAGAACGACAACTACTATACTTATTACTCTTATTATTATCAATCTAACTCATATTATTAGCCATATTATGCTTATATGATCGATAGAACGACAATTACTATACTCATTACTCTTATTATAATCAATCTAACTCATATTATTAACCATATTATGCAGATATGATCGGTAGAACGACAATTACTATACTTATTACTCTTATTATTATCAATCTAACTCATATTGTTAACCATATTATGCAGATATGATCGATAGAACGACAATTACTATACTTATTACTCTTACTATTATCAATCTAACTCATATTATTAGCCACATTATGCTTATATGATCGATAGAACGACAATTACTATACTTATTACTCTTATTATTATCAATCTAACTCATATTATTAGCCATATTATGCTTATATGATCCATAGAACGACAATTACTTCACTTCTTACTCTTATTATTATCAATCTAACTTATATTATTAGCCATATTGTGCTTATATGATCGATAGAACGACTATTACTATACTTATTACTCTTATTATTATCAATCTAGCTCATATTATTAGCCATATTATGCAGATATGATCGAGAGTACGACAATTACTATACTTATTACACTCACTATTATCAATCTAACTCATATTATTAGCCATATTACGCAGATATGATCGATAGACTGACAATTACTATACTTATTACTCTTATTATTATCAATCTAACTCATATTATTAGCCATATTATGCTTATATGATTGATAGAACGGCAATTACTACACTCACTACTCTTATTATTATCAATCTAACTCATATTATTAGCCATATTGTGCTTATATGATCGATAGAACGACAATTACTGTACTTATTACACTCACTGTTATCAATCTAACTCATATTATTAGCCACATTATGCTTATATGATCGATAGAACGACAATTACTATACTTAATGCACTCACTGTAATCAATCTAACTCAGATTATTAGCCATATTATGCTTATATGAACGATAGAACGACAATTACTATACTCATTACTCTTATTATTATCAATTTAACTCATATTATTAGCCACATTATGCTTATATGATCGATAGAACGACAATTACTATACTTATTACTCTTATTATTATCAATCTAACTCATATTATTAGCCATATTATGCTTATATGATCGATAGAACGACAATTACTACACTCATTACTCTTATAATTATCAATCTAACCCATACTATTAGCCATATTATGCTTATATGATCGATAATACGACAATTACTATACTTATTACACTTATTATTATCTATCTAACTCATATTATTAGCCATATTATGCTTATATGATCGATAGAACGACAATTACTATACTTCTTACTCTTATTACTATCAATCTAACTTATATTATTAGCCATATTGTGCTTATATGATCGATAGAAATACTATTACTATAGTTATTACTCTTATTATTATCAATCTAACTCATATTATTAGCCTTATTATGCTTATATGATCGATAGAACGACAATTACTATACTTATTACTCTTATTATTATCAATCTAACTCATATTAATAGCCTTATTATGCTTATATGATCGATAGAACGGCAATTACTATACTTATTGCACTCACAGTTATCAATCTAACTCAGATTATTAGCCATATTATGCTTATATGATCGATAGAACGACAATTACTATACTCATTACTCTTATTATTATCAATCTAACTCATATTATTAGCCATATTGTGCTTATATGATCGATAGAGCGGCAATTACTATACTTATTACACTCACTATTATCAATCTAACTCATATTATTAGCCACATTATGCTTATATGATCGACAGAACGACAACTACTATTCTCATTACTCTTATTATTATCAATCTAACTAATATTATTAGCCATATTATGCTTATATGATCGATAGTAAGACAATTACTATACTCATTTCTCTTATTGTTATCAATCTAGACCATATTATTAGCCATATTATGCTTATACGATCGATAAAACGACAATTACTACACTTATTACACTCACTATTATCAATCTAACTCATGTTATTAGCCATATTATGCTTATATGATCGATAGAACGACAATTACTATACTTATTACTCTTATTATTATCAATGTAACTTATATTATTAGCCATATTGTGCTTATATGATCGATAGAACGACTATAACTATACTTATTACTCTTATTATTATCAATCTAACTCATATTATTAACCACATTATGCTTATATGATCGATAGAACGCCAAGTACTATACTTATTGCACTCACTGTAATCAATCTAACTCAGATTACTAGCCATATTATGCTTATATGATCGATAGAACGACAATTACTATACTCATTACTCTTATTATTATCAATCTAACTCATATTATTAGCCATATTGTGCTTATATGATCGATAGAGCGACAATTACTATACTTATTACACACACTATTATCAATCTAACCCATATTATTAGCCATATTATGGTTATATGACCGATAGAACAACAATTACTATACTTATGACTCTTATTATTATCAATCTAACTCATATTATTAGCCATATTGTGCTTATATGATCGATAGAACGACAATTACTGTACTTATTACACTCACTGTTATCAATCTAACTCATATTATTAGCCACATTATGCTTATATGATCGATAGAACGACAATTACTATACTTAATGCACTCACTGTAATCAATCTAACTCAGATTATTAGCCATATTATGCTTATATGAACGATAGAACGACAATCACTATACTCATTACTCTTATTATTATCAATCTAACTCATATTATTAGCCACATTATGCTTATATGATCGATAGAACGACAATTACTATACTTATTACTCTTATTATTATCAATCTAACTCATATTATTAGCCATATTATGCTTATATGATCGATAGAACGACAATTACTGTACTTATTACTCTTATTATTATCAATCTAGCTCGTATTATTAGCCATATTATGCAGATATGAATGAGAGTACGACAATTACTATACTTATTACACTCACTATTATCAATCTAACTCATATCATTAGCCATATTGTGCTTACATGATCGATAGAACGACAATTACTATACTTATTACACCCACTATTATCAATCTAACTCATATTATTAGCCATATTACGCAGATATGATCGATAGAACGACAACTACTATACTTATTACTCTTATTATTATCAATCTAACTCATATTATTAGCCATATTATGCTTATATGATTGATAGAACGGCAATTACTACACTCATTACTCTTATTATTATCAATCTAACTCATATTATTAGCCATATTATGGTTATATGACCGATAGAACGACAATTACTATACTTATTACTCTTATTATTATCAATGTAACTTATATTATTAGCCATATTGTGCTTATATGATCGATAGAACGACTATAACTATACTTATTACTCTTATTATTATCAATCTAACTCATATTATTAGCCATATTATGCTTATATGATCGATAGAACGACAATTACTATACTTATTACTCTTATTATTATCAATCTAACTCATATTAATAGCCTTATTATGCTTATATGATCGATAGAACGGCAATTACTATACTTATTGCACTCACAGTTATCAATCTAACTCATATTATTAGCCATATTACGCAGATATGATCGATAGAACGACAACTACTATACTTATTACTCTTATTATTATCAATCTAACTCATATTATTAGCCATATTATGCTTATATGATCGATAGAACGACAATTACTATACTCATTACTCTTATTATAATCAATCTAACTCATATTATTAACCATATTATGCAGATATGATCGGTAGAACGACAATTACTATACTTATTACTCTTATTATTATCAATCTAACTCATATTGTTAACCATATTATGCAGATATGATCGATAGAACGACAATTACTATACTTATTACTCTTACTATTATCAATCTAACTCATATTATTAGCCACATTATGCTTATATGATCGATAGAACGACAATTACTATACTTATTACTCTTATTATTATCAATCTAACTCATATTATTAGCCATATTATGCTTATATGATCGATAGAACGACAATTACTGTACTTATTACTCTTATTATTATCAATCTAGCTCGTATTATTAGCCATATTATGCAGATATGAATGAGAGTACGACAATTACTATACTTATTACACTCACTATTATCAATCTAACTCATATCATTAGCCATATTGTGCTTACATGATCGATAGAACGACAATTACTATACTTATTACACCCACTATTATCAATCTAACTCATATTATTAGCCATATTACGCAGATATGATCGATAGAACGACAACTACTATACTTATTACTCTTATTATTATCAATCTAACTCATATTATTAGCCATATTATGCTTATATGATTGATAGAACGGCAATTACTACACTCATTACTCTTATTATTATCAATCTAACTCATATTATTAGCCATATTATGGTTATATGACCGATAGAACGACAATTACTATACTTATTACTCTTATTATTATCAATGTAACTTATATTATTAGCCATATTGTGCTTATATGATCGATAGAACGACTATAACTATACTTATTACTCTTATTATTATCAATCTAACTCATATTATTAGCCATATTATGCTTATATGATCGATAGAACGACAATTACTATACTTATTACTCTTATTATTATCAATCTAACTCATATTAATAGCCTTATTATGCTTATATGATCGATAGAACGGCAATTACTATACTTATTGCACTCACAGTTATCAATCTAACTCATATTATTAGCCATATTACGCAGATATGATCGATAGAACGACAACTACTATACTTATTACTCTTATTATTATCAATCTAACTCATATTATTAGCCATATTATGCTTATATGATCGATAGAACGACAATTACTATACTCATTACTCTTATTATAATCAATCTAACTCATATTATTAACCATATTATGCAGATATGATCGGTAGAACGACAATTACTATACTTATTACTCTTATTATTATCAATCTAACTCATATTGTTAACCATATTATGCAGATATGATCGATAGAACGACAATTACTATACTTATTACTCTTACTATTATCAATCTAACTCATATTATTAGCCACATTATGCTTATATGATCGATAGAACGACAATTACTATACTTATTACTCTTATTATTATCAATCTAACTCATATTATTAGCCATATTATGCTTATATGATCCATAGAACGACAATTACTTCACTTCTTACTCTTATTATTATCAATCTAACTTATATTATTAGCCATATTGTGCTTATATGATCGATAGAACGACTATTACTATACTTATTACTCTTATTATTATCAATCTAGCTCATATTATTAGCCATATTATGCAGATATGATCGAGAGTACGACAATTACTATACTTATTACACTCACTATTATCAATCTAACTCATATTATTAGCCATATTACGCAGATATGATCGATAGACTGACAATTACTATACTTATTACTCTTATTATTATCAATCTAACTCATATTATTAGCCATATTATGCTTATATGATTGATAGAACGGCAATTACTACACTCATTACTCTTATTATTATCAATCTAACTCATATTATTAGCCATATTATGGTTATATGACCGATAGAACGACAATTACTATACTCATTACTCTTATAATTATCAATCTAACCCATACTATTAGCCATATTATGCTTATATGATCGATAATACGACAATTACTATACTTATTACACTTATTATTATCTATCTAACTCATATTATTAGCCATATTATGCTTATATGATCGATAGAACGACAATTACTATACTTCTTACTCTTATTATTATCAATCTAACTTATATTATTAGCCATATTGTGCTTATATGATCGATAGAAATACTATTACTATACTTATTACTCTTATTATTATCAATCTAACTCATATTATTAGCCTTATTATGCTTATATGATCGATAGAACGGCAATTACTATACTTATTGCACTCACAGTTATCAATCTAACTCAGATTATTAGCCATATTATGCTTATATGATCGATAGAACGACAATTACTATACTCATTACTCTTATTATTATCAATCTAACTCATATTATTAGCCATATTGTGCTTATATGATCGATAGAGCGGCAATTACTATACTTATTACACTCACTATTATCAATCTAACTCATATTATTAGCCACATTATGCTTATATGATCGACAGAACGACAACTACTATTCTCATTACTCTTATTATTATCAATCTAACTAATATTATTAGCCATATTATGCTTATATGATCGATAGTAAGACAATTACTATCCTCATTTCTCTTATTGTTATCAATCTAGACCATATTATTAGCCATATTATGCTTATACGATCGATAAAACGACAATTACTACACTTATTACACTCACTATTATCAATCTAACTCATGTTATTAGCCATATTATGCTTATATGATCGATAGAACGACAATTACTATACTTATTACTCTTATTATTATCAATGTAACTTATATTATTAGCCATATTGTGCTTATATGATCGATAGAACGACTATAACTATACTTATTACTCTTATTATTATCAATCTAACTCATATTATTAACCACATTATGCTTATATGATCGATAGAACGCCAAGTACTATACTTATTGCACTCACTGTAATCAATCTAACTCAGATTATTAGCCATATTATGCTTATATGATCGATAGAACGACAATTACTATACTCATTACTCTTATTATTATCAATCTAACTCATATTATTAGCCATATTGTGCTTATATGATCGATAGAGCGACAATTACTATACTTATTACACACACTATTATCAATCTAACCCATATTATTAGCCATATTATGGTTATATGACCGATAGAACAACAATTACTATACTTATGACTCTTATTATTATCAATCTAACTCATATTATTAGCCATATTGTGCTTATATGATCGATAGAACGACAATTACTGTACTTATTACACTCACTGTTATCAATCTAACTCATATTATTAGCCACATTATGCTTATATGATCGATAGAACGACAATTACTATACTTATTACTCTTATTATTATCAATCTAACTCATATTATTAGCCATATTATGCTTATATGATCCATAGAACGACAATTACTTCACTTCTTACTCTTATTATTATCAATCTAACTTATATTATTAGCCATATTGTGCTTATATGATCGATAGAACGACTATTACTATACTTATTACTCTTATTATTATCAATCTAGCTCATATTATTAGCCATATTATGCAGATATGATCGAGAGTACGACAATTACTATACTTATTACACTCACTATTATCAATCTAACTCATATTATTAGCCATATTACGCAGATATGATCGATAGACTGACAATTACTATACTTATTACTCTTATTATTATCAATCTAACTCATATTATTAGCCATATTATGCTTATATGATTGATAGAACGGCAATTACTACACTCATTACTCTTATTATTATCAATCTAACTCATATTATTAGCCATATTATGGTTATATGACCGATAGAACGACAATTACTATACTCATTACTCTTATAATTATCAATCTAACCCATACTATTAGCCATATTATGCTTATATGATCGATAATACGACAATTACTATACTTATTACACTTATTATTATCTATCTAACTCATATTATTAGCCATATTATGCTTATATGATCGATAGAACGACAATTACTATACTTCTTACTCTTATTATTATCAATCTAACTTATATTATTAGCCATATTGTGCTTATATGATCGATAGAAATACTATTACTATACTTATTACTCTTATTATTATCAATCTAACTCATATTATTAGCCTTATTATGCTTATATGATCGATAGAACGACAATTACTATACTTATTACTCTTATTATTATCAATGTAACTTATATTATTAGCCATATTGTGCTTATATGATCGATAGAACGACTATAACTATACTTATTACTCTTATTATTATCAATCTAACTCATGTTATTAGCCTTATTATGCTTATATGATCGATAGAACGGCAATTACTATACTTATTGCACTCACAGTTATCAATCTAACTCATATTATTAGCCATATTACGCAGATATGATCGATAGAACGACAACTACTATACTTATTACTCTTATTATTATCAATCTAACTCATATTATTAGCCATATTATGCTTATATGATCGATAGAACGACAATTACTATACTCATTACTCTTATTATAATCAATCTAACTCATATTATTAACCATATTATGCAGATATGATCGGTAGAACGACAATTACTATACTTATTACTCTTATTATTATCAATCTAACTCATATTGTTAACCATATTATGCAGATATGATCGATAGAACGACAATTACTATACTTATTACTCTTACTATTATCAATCTAACTCATATTATTAGCCACATTATGCTGATATGATCGATAGAACGACAATTACTATACTTATTACTCTTATTATTATCAATCTAACTCATATTATTAGCCATATTATGCTTATATGATCCATAGAACGACAATTACTTCACTTCTTACTCTTATTATTATCAATCTAACTTATATTATTAGCCATATTGTGCTTATATGATCGATAGAACGACTATTACTATACTTATTACTCTTATTATTATCAATCTAGCTCATATTATTAGCCATATTATGCAGATATGATCGAGAGTACGACAATTACTATACTTATTACACTCACTATTATCAATCTAACTCATATTATTAGCCATATTACGCAGATATGATCGATAGACTGACAATTACTATACTTATTACTCTTATTATTATCAATCTAACTCATATTATTAGCCATATTATGCTTATATGATTGATAGAACGGCAATTACTACACTCATTACTCTTATTATTATCAATCTAACTCATATTATTAGCCATATTGTGCTTATATGATCGATAGAACGACAATTACTGTACTTATTACACTCACTGTTATCAATCTAACTCATATTATTAGCCACATTATGCTTATATGATCGATAGAACGACAATTACTATACTTAATGCACTCACTGTAATCAATCTAACTCAGATTATTAGCCATATTATGCTTATATGAACGATAGAACGACAATTACTATACTCATTACTCTTATTATTATCAATCTAACTCATATTATTAGCCACATTATGCTTATATGATCGATAGAACGACAATTACTATACTTATTACTCTTATTATTATCAATCTAACTCATATTATTAGCCATATTATGCTTATATGATCGATAGAACGACAATTACTGTACTTATTACTCTTATTATTATCAATCTAGCTCGTATTATTAGCCATATTATGCAGATATGAATGAGAGTACGACAATTACTATACTTATTACACTCACTATTATCAATCTAACTCATATCATTAGCCATATTGTGCTTACATGATCGATAGAACGACAATTACTATACTTATTACACCCACTATTATCAATCTAACTCATATTATTAGCCATATTACGCAGATATGATCGATAGAACGACAACTACTATACTTATTACTCTTATTATTATCAATCTAACTCATATTATTAGCCATATTATGCTTATATGATTGATAGAACGGCAATTACTACACTCATTACTCTCATTATTATCAATCTAACTCATATTATTAGCCATATTATGGTTATATGACCGATAGAACGACAATTACTATACTTATTACTCTTATTATTATCAATGTAACTTATATTATTAGCCATATTGTGCTTATATGATCGATAGAACGACTATAACTATACTTATTACTCTTATTATTATCAATCTAACTCATATTATTAGCCTTATTATGCTTATATGATCGATAGAACGACAATTACTATACTTATTACTCTTATTATTATCAATCTAACTCATATTAATAGCCTTATTATGCTTATATGATCGATAGAACGGCAATTACTATACTTATTGCACTCACAGTTATCAATCTAACTCATATTATTAGCCATATTACGCAGATATGATCGATAGAACGACAACTACTATACTTATTACTCTTATTATTATCAATCTAACTCATATTATTAGCCATATTATGCTTATATGATCGATAGAACGACAATTACTATACTCATTACTCTTATTATAATCAATCTAACTCATATTATTAACCATATTATGCAGATATGATCGGTAGAACGACAATTACTATACTTATTACTCTTATTATTATCAATCTAACTCATATTGTTAACCATATTATGCAGATATGATCGATAGAACGACAATTACTATACTTATTACTCTTACTATTATCAATCTAACTCATATTATTAGCCACATTATGCTTATATGATCGATAGAACGACAATTACTATACTTATTACTCTTATTATTATCAATCTAACTCATATTATTAGCCATATTATGCTTATATGATCCATAGAACGACAATTACTTCACTTCTTACTCTTATTATTATCAATCTAACTTATATTATTAGCCATATTGTGCTTATATGATCGATAGAACGACTATTACTATACTTATTACTCTTATTATTATCAATCTAGCTCATATTATTAGCCATATTATGCAGATATGATCGAGAGTACGACAATTACTATACTTATTACACTCACTATTATCAATCTAACTCATATTATTAGCCATATTACGCAGATATGATCGATAGACTGACAATTACTATACTTATTACTCTTATTATTATCAATCTAACTCATATTATTAGCCATATTATGCTTATATGATTGATAGAACGGCAATTACTACACTCATTACTCTTATTATTATCAATCTAACTCATATTATTAGCCATATTATGGTTATATGACCGATAGAACGACAATTACTATACTCATTACTCTTATAATTATCAATCTAACCCATACTATTAGCCATATTATGCTTATATGATCGATAATACGACAATTACTATACTTATTACACTTATTATTATCTATCTAACTCATATTATTAGCCATATTATGCTTATATGATCGATAGAACGACAATTACTATACTTCTTACTCTTATTATTATCAATCTAACTTATATTATTAGCCATATTGTGCTTATATGATCGATAGAAATACTATTACTATACTTATTACTCTTATTATTATCAATCTAACTCATATTATTAGCCTTATTATGCTTATATGATCGATAGAACGGCAATTACTATACTTATTGCACTCACAGTTATCAATCTAACTCAGATTATTAGCCATATTATGCTTATATGATCGATAGAACGACAATTACTATACTCATTACTCTTATTATTATCAATCTAACTCATATTATTAGCCATATTGTGCTTATATGATCGATAGAGCGGCAATTACTATACTTATTACACTCACTATTATCAATCTAACTCATATTATTAGCCACATTATGCTTATATGATCGACAGAACGACAACTACTATTCTCATTACTCTTATTATTATCAATCTAACTAATATTATTAGCCATATTATGCTTATATGATCGATAGTAAGACAATTACTATCCTCATTTCTCTTATTGTTATCAATCTAGACCATATTATTAGCCATATTATGCTTATACGATCGATAAAACGACAATTACTACACTTATTACACTCACTATTATCAATCTAACTCATGTTATTAGCCATATTATGCTTATATGATCGATAGAACGACAATTACTATACTTATTACTCTTATTATTATCAATCTAACTTATATTATTAGCCATATTGTGCTTATATGATCGATAGAACGACTATAACTATACTTATTACTCTTGTTATTATCAATCTAACTCATATTATTAGCCACATTATGCTTATATGATCGATAGAACGCCAAGTACTATACTTATTGCACTCACTGTAATCAATCTAACTCAGATTATTAGCCATATTATGCTTATATGATCGATAGAACGACAATTACTATACTCATTACTCTTATTATTATCAATCTAACTCATATTATTAGCCATATTGTGCTTATATGATCGATAGAGCGACAATTACTATACTTATTACACACACTATTATCAATCTAACCCATATTATTAGCCATATTATGGTTATATGACCGATAGAACAACAATTACTATACTTATGACTCTTATTATTATCAATCTAACTCATATTATTAGCCATATTGTGCTTATATGATCGATAGAACGACAATTACTGTACTTATTACACTCACTGTTATCAATCTAACTCATATTATTAGCCACATTATGCTTATATGATCGATAGAACGACAATTACTATACTTAATGCACTCACTGTAATCAATCTAACTCAGATTATTAGCCATATTATGCTTATATGAACGATAGAACGACAATTACTATACTCATTACTCTTATTATTATCAATCTAACTCATATTATTAGCCACATTATGCTTATATGATCGATAGAACGACAATTACTATACTTATTACTCTTATTATTATCAATCTAACTCATATTATTAGCCATATTATGCTTATATGATCGATAGAACGACAATTACTATACTCATTACTCTTATAATTATCAATCTAACCCATACTATTAGCCATATTATGCTTATATGATCGATAATACGACAATTACTATACTTATTACACTTATTATTATCTATCTAACTCATATTATTAGCCATATTATGCTTATATGATCGATAGAACGACAATTACTATACTTCTTACTCTTATTATTATCAATCTAACTTATATTATTAGCCATATTGTGCTTATATGATCGATAGAAATACTATTACTATACTTATTACTCTTATTATTATCAATCTAACTCATATTATTAGCCTTATTATGCTTATATGATCGATAGAACGACAATTACTATACTTATTACTCTTATTATTATCAATCTAACTCATATTAATAGCCTTATTATGCTTATATGATCGATAGAACGGCAATTACTATACTTATTGCACTCACAGTTATCAATCTAACTCAGATTATTAGCCATATTATGCTTATATGATCGATAGAACGACAATTACTATACTCATTACTCTTATTATTATCAATCTAACTCATATTATTAGCCATATTGTGCTTATATGATCGATAGAGCGGCAATTACTATACTTATTACACTCACTATTATCAATCTAACTCATATTATTAGCCACATTATGCTTATATGATCGACAGAACGACAACTACTATTCTCATTACTCTTATTATTATCAATCTAACTAATATTATTAGCCATATTATGCTTATATGATCGATAGTAAGACAATTACTATACTCATTTCTCTTATTGTTATCAATCTAGACCATATTATTAGCCATATTATGCTTATACGATCGATAAAACGACAATTACTACACTTATTACACTCACTATTATCAATCTAACTCATGTTATTAGCCATATTATGCTTATATGATCGATAGAACGACAATTACTATACTTATTACTCTTATTATTATCAATGTAACTTATATTATTAGCCATATTGTGCTTATATGATCGATAGAACGACAATAACTATACTTATTACTCTTATTATTATCAATCTAACTCATATTATTAACCACATTATGCTTATATGATCGATAGAACGCCAAGTACTATACTTATTGCACTCACTGTAATCAATCTAACTCAGATTATTAGCCATATTATGCTTATATGATCGATAGAACGACAATTACTATACTCATTACTCTTATTATTATCAATCTAACTCATATTATTAGCCATATTGTGCTTATATGATCGATAGAGCGACAATTACTATACTTATTACACACACTATTATCAATCTAACCCATATTATTAGCCATATTATGGTTATATGACCGATAGAACAACAATTACTATACTTATGACTCTTATTATTATCAATCTAACTCATATTATTAGCCATATTGTGCTTATATGATCGATAGAACGACAATTACTGTACTTATTACACTCACTGTTATCAATCTAACTCATATTATTAGCCACATTATGCTTATATGATCGATAGAACGACAATTACTATACTTAATGCACTCACTGTAATCAATCTAACTCAGATTATTAGCCATATTATGCTTATATGAACGATAGAACGACAATTACTATACTCATTACTCTTATTATTATCAATCTAACTCATATTATTAGC
This sequence comes from Megachile rotundata, assembly GCF_050947335.1. Classification (NCBI taxonomy): domain Eukaryota; kingdom Metazoa; phylum Arthropoda; class Insecta; order Hymenoptera; family Megachilidae; genus Megachile; species Megachile rotundata. Next base: position 128,295 of record NW_027473590.1, on the reverse strand, counting down.
CACATTATGCTTATATGATCGATAGAACGACAATTACTATACTTATTACTCTTATTATTATCAATCTAACTCATATTATTAGCCATATTATGCTTATATGATCGATAGAACGACAATTACTGTACTTATTACTCTTATTATTATCAATCTAGCTCGTATTATTAGCCATATTATGCAGATATGAATGAGAGTACGACAATTACTATACTTATTACACTCACTATTATCAATCTAACTCATATCATTAGCCATATTGTGCTTACATGATCGATAGAACGACAATTACTATACTTATTACACCCACTATTATCAATCTAACTCATATTATTAGCCATATTACGCAGATATGATCGATAGAACGACAACTACTATACTTATTACTCTTATTATTATCAATCTAACTCATATTATTAGCCATATTATGCTTATATGATCGATAGAACGACAATTACTATACTCATTACTCTTATTATAATCAATCTAACTCATATTATTAACCATATTATGCAGATATGATCGGTAGAACGACAATTACTATACTTATTACTCTTATTATTATCAATCTAACTCATATTATTAGCCATATTATGCAGATATGATCGAGAGTACGACAATTACTATACTTATTACACTCACTATTATCAATCTAACTCATATTATTAGCCATATTACGCAGATATGATCGATAGACTGACAATTACTATACTTATTACTCTTATTATTATCAATCTAACTCATATTATTAGCCACATTATGCTTATATGATCGATAGAACGACAATTACTATACTTATTACTCTTATTATTATCAATCTAACTCATATTATTAGCCATATTATGCTTATATGATCGATAGAACGACAATTACTATACTTATTACTCTTATTATTATCAATCTAACTCATATTATTAGCCACATTATGCTTATATGATCGATAGAACGACAATTACTATACTTATTACTCTTATTATTATCAATCTAACTCATATTATTAGCCATATTATGCTTATATGATCCATAGAACGACAATTACTTCACTTCTTACTCTTATTATTATCAATCTAACTTATATTATTAGCCACATTATGCTTATATGATCGATAGAACGACAATTACTATACTTCTTACTCTTATTATTATCAATCTAACTTATATTATTAGCCATATTGTGCTTATATGATCGATAGAAATACTATTACTATACTTATTACTCTTATTATTATCAATCTAACTCATATTATTAGCCACATTATGCTTATATGATCGATAGAACGACAATTACTATACTTATTACACTTATTATTATCAATCTAACTCATATTATTAGCCATATTATGCTTATATGATCGATAGAATGACAATTACTATACTTCTTACTCTTATTATTATCAATCTAACTTATATTATTAGCCATATTGTGCTTATATGATCGATAGAAATACTATTACTATACTTATTACTCTTATTATTATCAATCTAACTCATATTATTAGCCTTATTATGCTTATATGATCGATAGAACGACAATTACTATGCTTATTACTCTTATTATTATCAATGTAACTTATATTATTAGCCATATTGTGCTTATATGATCGATAGAACGACTATTACTATACTTATTACTCTTATTATTATCAATCTAACTCATATTATTAGCCTTATTATGCTTATATGATCGATAGAACGACAATTACTATACTTATTGCACCCACTGTTATCAATCTAACTCAGATTATTAGCCATATTATGCCTATATGATCGATAGAACGACAATTACTATACTCATTACTCTTATTATTATCAATCTAACTCATATTATTAGCCACATTATGCTTATATGATCGATAGAACGACAATTACTATACTTATTGCACTCACTGTAATCAATCTAACTCAGATTATTAGCCATATTGTGCTTATATGATTGATAGAACGACAATTACTGTACTTATTACACTCACTATTATCAATCTAACTCATATCATTAGCCATATTGTGCTTATATGATCGATAGAACGACAATTACTATACTTATTACACTCACTATTATCAATCTATCTCATATTATTAGCCATATTACGCAGATATGATCGATAGAACGACAATTACTATACTTATTACTCTTATTATTATCAATCTAACTCATATTATTAGCCATATTATGCTTATATGATTGATAGAACGACAATTACTACACTCACTACTCTTATTATTATCAATCTAACTCATATTATTAGCCATATTATGGTTATATGACCGATAGAACGACAACTACTATAGTCATTACTCCTATAATTATCAATCTAACCCATACTATTAGCCATATTATGCTTATATGATCGATAATACGACAATTACTATACTCATTACTCTTATTATTATCAATCTAACTCATATTATTAGCCATATTATGCTTATATGATCGATAGAACGACAATTACTATACTCATTACTCTTATAATTATCAATCTAACCCATACTATTAGCCATATTATGCTTATATGATCGATAATACGACAATTACTATACTTCTTACTCTTATTATTATCAATCTAACTTATACTATTAGCCATATTGTGCTTATATGATCGATAGAACGACAATTACTATACTTCTTACTCTTATTATTATCAATCTAACTCATATTACTAGCCTTATTATGCTTATATGATCGATAGAACGACAATTACTATACTTAATGCACTCACTGTAATCAATCTAACTCAGATTATTAGCCATATTATGCTTATATGAACGATAGAACGACAATTACTATACTCATTACTCTTATTATTATCAATCTAACTCATATTATTAGTCATATTATGCTTATATGATCGATAGAACGACAATTACTATACTCATTACTCTTATTATAATCAATCTAACTCATATTATTAACCATATTATGCAGATATGATCGGTAGAACGACAATTACTATACTTATTACTCTTATTATTATCAATCTAACTCATATTGTTAACCATATTATGCAGATATGATCGATAGAACGACAATTACTATACTTATTACTCTTACTATTATCAATCTAACTCATATTATTAGCCACATTATGCTTATATGATCGATAGAACGACAATTACTATACTTATTACTCTTATTATTATCAATCTAACTCATATTATTAGCCATATTATGCTTATATGATCCATAGAACGACAATTACTTCACTTCTTACTCTTATTATTATCAATCTAACTTATATTATTAGCCATATTGTGCTTATATGATCGATAGAACGACTATTACTATACTTATTACTCTTATTATTATCAATCTAGCTCATATTATTAGCCATATTATGCAGATATGATCGAGAGTACGACAATTACTATACTTATTACACTCACTATTATCAATCTAACTCATATTATTAGCCATATTACGCAGATATGATCGATAGACTGACAATTACTATACTTATTACTCTTATTATTATCAATCTAACTCATATTATTAGCCATATTATGCTTATATGATTGATAGAACGGCAATTACTACACTCATTACTCTTATTATTATCAATCTAACTCATATTACTAGCCATATTATGGTTATATGACCGATAGAACGACAATTACTATACTCATTACTCTTATAATTATCAATCTAACCCATACTATTAGCCATATTATGCTTATATGATCGATAATACGACAATTACTATACTTATTACACTTATTATTATCTATCTAACTCATATTATTAGCCATATTATGCTTATATGATCGATAGAACGACAATTACTATACTTCTTACTCTTATTATTATCAATCTAACTTATATTATTAGCCATATTGTGCTTATATGATCGATAGAAATACTATTACTATACTTATTACTCTTATTATTATCAATCTAACTCATATTATTAGCCTTATTATGCTTATATGATCGATAGAACGACAATTACTATACTTATTACTCTTATTATTATCAATGTAACTTATATTATTAGCCATATTGTGCTTATATGATCGATAGAACGACTATAACTATACTTATTACTCTTATTATTATCAATCTAACTCATATTATTAGCCTTATTATGCTTATATGATCGATAGAACGACAATTACTATACTTATTACTCTTATTATTATCAATCTAACTCATATTAATAGCCTTATTATGCTTATATGAACGATAGAACGGCAATTACTATACTTATTGCACTCACAGTTATCAATCTAACTCATATTATTAGCCATATTACGCAGATATGATCGATAGAACGACAACTACTATACTTATTACTCTTATTATTATCAATCTAACTCATATTATTAGCCATATTATGCTTATATGATCGATAGAACGACAATTACTATACTCATTACTCTTATTATAATCAATCTAACTCATATTATTAACCATATTATGCAGATATGATCGGTAGAACGACAATTACTATACTTATTACTCTTATTATTATCAATCTAACTCATATTGTTAACCATATTATGCAGATATGATCGATAGAACGACAATTACTATACTTATTACTCTTACTATTATCAATCTAACTCATATTATTAGCCACATTATGCTTATATGATCGATAGAACGACAATTACTATACTTATTACTCTTATTATTATCAATCTAACTCATATTATTAGCCATATTATGCTTATATGATCCATAGAACGACAATTACTTCACTTCTTACTCTTATTATTATCAATCTAACTTATATTATTAGCCATATTGTGCTTATATGATCGATAGAACGACTATTACTATACTTATTACTCTTATTATTATCAATCTAGCTCATATTATTAGCCATATTATGCAGATATGATCGAGAGTACGACAATTACTATACTTATTACACTCACTATTATCAATCTAACTCATATTATTAGCCATATTACGCAGATATGATCGATAGACTGACAATTACTATACTTATTACTCTTATTATTATCAATCTAACTCATATTATTAGCCATATTATGCTTATATGATTGATAGAACGGCAATTACTACACTCACTACTCTTATTATTATCAATCTAACTCATATTATTAGCCATATTGTGCTTATATGATCGATAGAACGACAATTACTGTACTTATTACACTCACTGTTATCAATCTAACTCATATTATTAGCCACATTATGCTTATATGATCGATAGAACGACAATTACTATACTTAATGCACTCACTGTAATCAATCTAACTCAGATTATTAGCCATATTATGCTTATATGAACGATAGAACGACAATTACTATACTCATTACTCTTATTATTATCAATTTAACTCATATTATTAGCCACATTATGCTTATATGATCGATAGAACGACAATTACTATACTTATTACTCTTATTATTATCAATCTAACTCATATTATTAGCCATATTATGCTTATATGATCGATAGAACGACAATTACTATACTCATTACTCTTATAATTATCAATCTAACCCATACTATTAGCCATATTATGCTTATATGATCGATAATACGACAATTACTATACTTCTTACTCTTATTACTATCAATCTAACTTATATTATTAGCCATATTGTGCTTATATGATCGATAGAAATACTATTACTATAGTTATTACTCTTATTATTATCAATCTAACTCATATTATTAGCCTTATTATGCTTATATGATCGATAGAACGACAATTACTATACTTATTACTCTTATTATTATCAATCTAACTCATATTAATAGCCTTATTATGCTTATATGATCGATAGAACGGCAATTACTATACTTATTGCACTCACAGTTATCAATCTAACTCAGATTATTAGCCATATTATGCTTATATGATCGATAGAACGACAATTACTATACTCATTACTCTTATTATTATCAATCTAACTCATATTATTAGCCATATTGTGCTTATATGATCGATAGAGCGGCAATTACTATACTTATTACACTCACTATTATCAATCTAACTCATATTATTAGCCACATTATGCTTATATGATCGACAGAACGACAACTACTATTCTCATTACTCTTATTATTATCAATCTAACTAATATTATTAGCCATATTATGCTTATATGATCGATAGTAAGACAATTACTATACTCATTTCTCTTATTGTTATCAATCTAGACCATATTATTAGCCATATTATGCTTATACGATCGATAAAACGACAATTACTACACTTATTACACTCACTATTATCAATCTAACTCATGTTATTAGCCATATTATGCTTATATGATCGATAGAACGACAATTACTATACTTATTACTCTTATTATTATCAATGTAACTTATATTATTAGCCATATTGTGCTTATATGATCGATAGAACGACTATAACTATACTTATTACTCTTATTATTATCAATCTAACTCATATTATTAACCACATTATGCTTATATGATCGATAGAACGCCAAGTACTATACTTATTGCACTCACTGTAATCAATCTAACTCAGATTACTAGCCATATTATGCTTATATGATCGATAGAACGACAATTACTATACTCATTACTCTTATTATTATCAATCTAACTCATATTATTAGCCATATTGTGCTTATATGATCGATAGAGCGACAATTACTATACTTATTACACACACTATTATCAATCTAACCCATATTATTAGCCATATTATGGTTATATGACCGATAGAACAACAATTACTATACTTATGACTCTTATTATTATCAATCTAACTCATATTATTAGCCATATTGTGCTTATATGATCGATAGAACGACAATTACTGTACTTATTACACTCACTGTTATCAATCTAACTCATATTATTAGCCACATTATGCTTATATGATCGATAGAACGACAATTACTATACTTAATGCACTCACTGTAATCAATCTAACTCAGATTATTAGCCATATTATGCTTATATGAACGATAGAACGACAATCACTATACTCATTACTCTTATTATTATCAATCTAACTCATATTATTAGCCACATTATGCTTATATGATCGATAGAACGACAATTACTATACTTATTACTCTTATTATTATCAATCTAACTCATATTATTAGCCATATTATGCTTATATGATCGATAGAACGACAATTACTGTACTTATTACTCTTATTATTATCAATCTAGCTCGTATTATTAGCCATATTATGCAGATATGAATGAGAGTACGACAATTACTATACTTATTACACTCACTATTATCAATCTAACTCATATCATTAGCCATATTGTGCTTACATGATCGATAGAACGACAATTACTATACTTATTACACCCACTATTATCAATCTAACTCATATTATTAGCCATATTACGCAGATATGATCGATAGAACGACAACTACTATACTTATTACTCTTATTATTATCAATCTAACTCATATTATTAGCCATATTATGCTTATATGATTGATAGAACGGCAATTACTACACTCATTACTCTTATTATTATCAATCTAACTCATATTATTAGCCATATTATGGTTATATGACCGATAGAACGACAATTACTATACTTATTACTCTTATTATTATCAATGTAACTTATATTATTAGCCATATTGTGCTTATATGATCGATAGAACGACTATAACTATACTTATTACTCTTATTATTATCAATCTAACTCATATTATTAGCCATATTATGCTTATATGATCGATAGAACGACAATTACTATACTTATTACTCTTATTATTATCAATCTAACTCATATTAATAGCCTTATTATGCTTATATGATCGATAGAACGGCAATTACTATACTTATTGCACTCACAGTTATCAATCTAACTCATATTATTAGCCATATTACGCAGATATGATCGATAGAACGACAACTACTATACTTATTACTCTTATTATTATCAATCTAACTCATATTATTAGCCATATTATGCTTATATGATCGATAGAACGACAATTACTATACTCATTACTCTTATTATAATCAATCTAACTCATATTATTAACCATATTATGCAGATATGATCGGTAGAACGACAATTACTATACTTATTACTCTTATTATTATCAATCTAACTCATATTGTTAACCATATTATGCAGATATGATCGATAGAACGACAATTACTATACTTATTACTCTTACTATTATCAATCTAACTCATATTATTAGCCACATTATGCTTATATGATCGATAGAACGACAATTACTATACTTATTACTCTTATTATTATCAATCTAACTCATATTATTAGCCATATTATGCTTATATGATCGATAGAACGACAATTACTGTACTTATTACTCTTATTATTATCAATCTAGCTCGTATTATTAGCCATATTATGCAGATATGAATGAGAGTACGACAATTACTATACTTATTGCACTCACTATTATCAATCTAACTCATATCATTAGCCATATTGTGCTTACATGATCGATAGAACGACAATTACTATACTTATTACACCCACTATTATCAATCTAACTCATATTATTAGCCATATTACGCAGATATGATCGATAGAACGACAACTACTATACTTATTACTCTTATTATTATCAATCTAACTCATATTATTAGCCATATTATGCTTATATGATTGATAGAACGGCAATTACTACACTCATTACTCTTATTATTATCAATCTAACTCATATTATTAGCCATATTATGGTTATATGACCGATAGAACGACAATTACTATACTTATTACTCTTATTATTATCAATGTAACTTATATTATTAGCCATATTGTGCTTATATGATCGATAGAACGACTATAACTATACTTATTACTCTTATTATTATCAATCTAACTCATATTATTAGCCATATTATGCTTATATGATCGATAGAACGACAATTACTATACTTATTACTCTTATTATTATCAATCTAACTCATATTAATAGCCTTATTATGCTTATATGATCGATAGAACGGCAATTACTATACTTATTGCACTCACAGTTATCAATCTAACTCATATTATTAGCCATATTACGCAGATATGATCGATAGAACGACAACTACTATACTTATTACTCTTATTATTATCAATCTAACTCATATTATTAGCCATATTATGCTTATATGATCGATAGAACGACAATTACTATACTCATTACTCTTATTATAATCAATCTAACTCATATTATTAACCATATTATGCAGATATGATCGGTAGAACGACAATTACTATACTTATTACTCTTATTATTATCAATCTAACTCATATTGTTAACCATATTATGCAGATATGATCGATAGAACGACAATTACTATACTTATTACTCTTACTATTATCAATCTAACTCATATTATTAGCCACATTATGCTTATATGATCGATAGAACGACAATTACTATACTTATTACTCTTATTATTATCAATCTAACTCATATTATTAGCCATATTATGCTTATATGATCCATAGAACGACAATTACTTCACTTCTTACTCTTATTATTATCAATCTAACTTATATTATTAGCCATATTGTGCTTATATGATCGATAGAACGACTATTACTATACTTATTACTCTTATTATTATCAATCTAGCTCATATTATTAGCCATATTATGCAGATATGATCGAGAGTACGACAATTACTATACTTATTACACTCACTATTATCAATCTAACTCATATTATTAGCCATATTACGCAGATATGATCGATAGACTGACAATTACTATACTTATTACTCTTATTATTATCAATCTAACTCATATTATTAGCCATATTATGCTTATATGATTGATAGAACGGCAATTACTACACTCATTACTCTTATTATTATCAATCTAACTCATATTATTAGCCATATTATGGTTATATGACCGATAGAACGACAATTACTATACTCATTACTCTTATAATTATCAATCTAACCCATACTATTAGCCATATTATGCTTATATGATCGATAATACGACAATTACTATACTTATTACACTTATTATTATCTATCTAACTCATATTATTAGCCATATTATGCTTATATGATCGATAGAACGACAATTACTATACTTCTTACTCTTATTATTATCAATCTAACTTATATTATTAGCCATATTGTGCTTATATGATCGATAGAAATACTATTACTATACTTATTACTCTTATTATTATCAATCTAACTCATATTATTAGCCTTATTATGCTTATATGATCGATAGAACGGCAATTACTATACTTATTGCACTCACAGTTATCAATCTAACTCAGATTATTAGCCATATTATGCTTATATGATCGATAGAACGACAATTACTATACTCATTACTCTTATTATTATCAATCTAACTCATATTATTAGCCATATTGTGCTTATATGATCGATAGAGCGGCAATTACTATACTTATTACACTCACTATTATCAATCTAACTCATATTATTAGCCACATTATGCTTATATGATCGACAGAACGACAACTACTATTCTCATTACTCTTATTATTATCAATCTAACTAATATTATTAGCCATATTATGCTTATATGATCGATAGTAAGACAATTACTATCCTCATTTCTCTTATTGTTATCAATCTAGACCATATTATTAGCCATATTATGCTTATACGATCGATAAAACGACAATTACTACACTTATTACACTCACTATTATCAATCTAACTCATGTTATTAGCCATATTATGCTTATATGATCGATAGAACGACAATTACTATACTTATTACTCTTATTATTATCAATGTAACTTATATTATTAGCCATATTGTGCTTATATGATCGATAGAACGACTATAACTATACTTATTACTCTTATTATTATCAATCTAACTCATATTATTAACCACATTATGCTTATATGATCGATAGAACGCCAAGTACTATACTTATTGCACTCACTGTAATCAATCTAACTCAGATTATTAGCCATATTATGCTTATATGATCGATAGAACGACAATTACTATACTCATTACTCTTATTATTATCAATCTAACTCATATTATTAGCCATATTGTGCTTATATGATCGATAGAGCGACAATTACTATACTTATTACACACACTATTATCAATCTAACCCATATTATTAGCCATATTATGGTTATATGACCGATAGAACAACAATTACTATACTTATGACTCTTATTATTATCAATCTAACTCATATTATTAGCCATATTGTGCTTATATGATCGATAGAACGACAATTACTGTACTTATTACACTCACTGTTATCAATCTAACTCATATTATTAGCCACATTATGCTTATATGATCGATAGAACGACAATTACTATACTTATTACTCTTATTATTATCAATCTAACTCATATTATTAGCCATATTATGCTTATATGATCCATAGAACGACAATTACTTCACTTCTTACTCTTATTATTATCAATCTAACTTATATTATTAGCCATATTGTGCTTATATGATCGATAGAACGACTATTACTATACTTATTACTCTTATTATTATCAATCTAGCTCATATTATTAGCCATATTATGCAGATATGATCGAGAGTACGACAATTACTATACTTATTACACTCACTATTATCAATCTAACTCATATTATTAGCCATATTACGCAGATATGATCGATAGACTGACAATTACTATACTTATTACTCTTATTATTATCAATCTAACTCATATTATTAGCCATATTATGCTTATATGATTGATAGAACGGCAATTACTACACTCATTACTCTTATTATTATCAATCTAACTCATATTATTAGCCATATTATGGTTATATGACCGATAGAACGACAATTACTATACTCATTACTCTTATAATTATCAATCTAACCCATACTATTAGCCATATTATGCTTATATGATCGATAATACGACAATTACTATACTTATTACACTTATTATTATCTATCTAACTCATATTATTAGCCATATTATGCTTATATGATCGATAGAACGACAATTACTATACTTCTTACTCTTATTATTATCAATCTAACTTATATTATTAGCCATATTGTGCTTATATGATCGATAGAAATACTATTACTATACTTATTACTCTTATTATTATCAATCTAACTCATATTATTAGCCTTATTATGCTTATATGATCGATAGAACGACAATTACTATACTTATTACTCTTATTATTATCAATGTAACTTATATTATTAGCCATATTGTGCTTATATGATCGATAGAACGACTATAACTATACTTATTACTCTTATTATTATCAATCTAACTCATGTTATTAGCCTTATTATGCTTATATGATCGATAGAACGGCAATTACTATACTTATTGCACTCACAGTTATCAATCTAACTCATATTATTAGCCATATTACGCAGATATGATCGATAGAACGACAACTACTATACTTATTACTCTTATTATTATCAATCTAACTCATATTATTAGCCATATTATGCTTATATGATCGATAGAACGACAATTACTATACTCATTACTCTTATTATAATCAATCTAACTCATATTATTAACCATATTATGCAGATATGATCGGTAGAACGACAATTACTATACTTATTACTCTTATTATTATCAATCTAACTCATATTGTTAACCATATTATGCAGATATGATCGATAGAACGACAATTACTATACTTATTACTCTTACTATTATCAATCTAACTCATATTATTAGCCACATTATGCTGATATGATCGATAGAACGACAATTACTATACTTATTACTCTTATTATTATCAATCTAACTCATATTATTAGCCATATTATGCTTATATGATCCATAGAACGACAATTACTTCACTTCTTACTCTTATTATTATCAATCTAACTTATATTATTAGCCATATTGTGCTTATATGATCGATAGAACGACTATTACTATACTTATTACTCTTATTATTATCAATCTAGCTCATATTATTAGCCATATTATGCAGATATGATCGAGAGTACGACAATTACTATACTTATTACACTCACTATTATCAATCTAACTCATATTATTAGCCATATTACGCAGATATGATCGATAGACTGACAATTACTATACTTATTACTCTTATTATTATCAATCTAACTCATATTATTAGCCATATTATGCTTATATGATTGATAGAACGGCAATTACTACACTCATTACTCTTATTATTATCAATCTAACTCATATTATTAGCCATATTGTGCTTATATGATCGATAGAACGACAATTACTGTACTTATTACACTCACTGTTATCAATCTAACTCATATTATTAGCCACATTATGCTTATATGATCGATAGAACGACAATTACTATACTTAATGCACTCACTGTAATCAATCTAACTCAGATTATTAGCCATATTATGCTTATATGAACGATAGAACGACAATTACTATACTCATTACTCTTATTATTATCAATCTAACTCATATTATTAGCCACATTATGCTTATATGATCGATAGAACGACAATTACTATACTTATTACTCTTATTATTATCAATCTAACTCATATTATTAGCCATATTATGCTTATATGATCGATAGAACGACAATTACTGTACTTATTACTCTTATTATTATCAATCTAGCTCGTATTATTAGCCATATTATGCAGATATGAATGAGAGTACGACAATTACTATACTTATTACACTCACTATTATCAATCTAACTCATATCATTAGCCATATTGTGCTTACATGATCGATAGAACGACAATTACTATACTTATTACACCCACTATTATCAATCTAACTCATATTATTAGCCATATTACGCAGATATGATCGATAGAACGACAACTACTATACTTATTACTCTTATTATTATCAATCTAACTCATATTATTAGCCATATTATGTTTATATGATTGATAGAACGGCAATTACTACACTCATTACTCTTATTATTATCAATCTAACTCATATTATTAGCCATATTATGGTTATATGACCGATAGAACGACAATTACTATACTTATTACTCTTATTATTATCAATGTAACTTATATTATTAGCCATATTGTGCTTATATGATCGATAGAACGACTATAACTATACTTATTACTCTTATTATTATCAATCTAACTCATATTATTAGCCTTATTATGCTTATATGATCGATAGAACGACAATTACTATACTTATTACTCTTATTATTATCAATCTAACTCATATTAATAGCCTTATTATGCTTATATGATCGATAGAACGGCAATTACTATACTTATTGCACTCACAGTTATCAATCTAACTCATATTATTAGCCATATTACGCAGATATGATCGATAGAACGACAACTACTATACTTATTACTCTTATTATTATCAATCTATCTCATATTATTAGCCATATTATGCTTATATGATCGATAGAACGACAATTACTATACTCATTACTCTTATTATAATCAATCTAACTCATATTATTAACCATATTATGCAGATATGATCGGTAGAACGACAATTACTATACTTATTACTCTTATTATTATCAATCTAACTCATATTGTTAACCATATTATGCAGATATGATCGATAGAACGACAATTACTATACTTATTACTCTTACTATTATCAATCTAACTCATATTATTAGCCACATTATGCTTATATGATCGATAGAACGACAATTACTATACTTATTACTCTTATTATTATCAATCTAACTCATATTATTAGCCATATTATGCTTATATGATCCATAGAACGACAATTACTTCACTTCTTACTCTTATTATTATCAATCTAACTTATATTATTAGCCATATTGTGCTTATATGATCGATAGAACGACTATTACTATACTTATTACTCTTATTATTATCAATCTAGCTCATATTATTAGCCATATTATGCAGATATGATCGAGAGTACGACAATTACTATACTTATTACACTCACTATTATCAATCTAACTCATATTATTAGCCATATTACGCAGATATGATCGATAGACTGACAATTACTATACTTATTACTCTTATTATTATCAATCTAACTCATATTATTAGCCATATTATGCTTATATGATTGATAGAACGGCAATTACTACACTCATTACTCTTATTATTATCAATCTAACTCATATTATTAGCCATATTATGGTTATATGACCGATAGAACGACAATTACTATACTCATTACTCTTATAATTATCAATCTAACCCATACTATTAGCCATATTATGCTTATATGATCGATAATACGACAATTACTATACTTATTACACTTATTATTATCTATCTAACTCATATTATTAGCCATATTATGCTTATATGATCGATAGAACGACAATTACTATACTTCTTACTCTTATTATTATCAATCTAACTTATATTATTAGCCATATTGTGCTTATATGATCGATAGAAATACTATTACTATACTTATTACTCTTATTATTATCAATCTAACTCATATTATTAGCCTTATTATGCTTATATGATCGATAGAACGGCAATTACTATACTTATTGCACTCACAGTTATCAATCTAACTCAGATTATTAGCCATATTATGCTTATATGATCGATAGAACGACAATTACTATACTCATTACTCTTATTATTATCAATCTAACTCATATTATTAGCCATATTGTGCTTATATGATCGATAGAGCGGCAATTACTATACTTATTACACTCACTATTATCAATCTAACTCATATTATTAGCCACATTATGCTTATATGATCGACAGAACGACAACTACTATTCTCATTACTCTTATTATTATCAATCTAACTAATATTATTAGCCATATTATGCTTATATGATCGATAGTAAGACAATTACTATCCTCATTTCTCTTATTGTTATCAATCTAGACCATATTATTAGCCATATTATGCTTATACGATCGATAAAACGACAATTACTACACTTATTACACTCACTATTATCAATCTAACTCATGTTATTAGCCATATTATGCTTATATGATCGATAGAACGACAATTACTATACTTATTACTCTTATTATTATCAATCTAACTTATATTATTAGCCATATTGTGCTTATATGATCGATAGAACGACTATAACTATACTTATTACTCTTGTTATTATCAATCTAACTCATATTATTAGCCACATTATGCTTATATGATCGATAGAACGCCAAGTACTATACTTATTGCACTCACTGTAATCAATCTAACTCAGATTATTAGCCATATTATGCTTATATGATCGATAGAACGACAATTACTATACTCATTACTCTTATTATTATCAATCTAACTCATATTATTAGCCATATTGTGCTTATATGATCGATAGAGCGACAATTACTATACTTATTACACACACTATTATCAATCTAACCCATATTATTAGCCATATTATGGTTATATGACCGATAGAACAACAATTACTATACTTATGACTCTTATTATTATCAATCTAACTCATATTATTAGCCATATTGTGCTTATATGATCGATAGAACGACAATTACTGTACTTATTACACTCACTGTTATCAATCTAACTCATATTATTAGCCACATTATGCTTATATGATCGATAGAACGACAATTACTATACTTAATGCACTCACTGTAATCAATCTAACTCAGATTATTAGCCATATTATGCTTATATGAACGATAGAACGACAATTACTATACTCATTACTCTTATTATTATCAATCTAACTCATATTATTAGCCACATTATGCTTATATGATCGATAGAACGACAATTACTATACTTATTACTCTTATTATTATCAATCTAACTCATATTATTAGCCATATTATGCTTATATGATCGATAGAACGACAATTACTATACTCATTACTCTTATAATTATCAATCTAACCCATACTATTAGCCATATTATGCTTATATGATCGATAATACGACAATTACTATACTTATTACACTTATTATTATCTATCTAACTCATATTATTAGCCATATTATGCTTATATGATCGATAGAACGACAATTACTATACTTCTTACTCTTATTATTATCAATCTAACTTATATTATTAGCCATATTGTGCTTATATGATCGATAGAAATACTATTACTATACTTATTACTCTTATTATTATCAATCTAACTCATATTATTAGCCTTATTATGCTTATATGATCGATAGAACGACAATTACTATACTTATTACTCTTATTATTATCAATCTAACTCATATTAATAGCCTTATTATGCTTATATGATCGATAGAACGGCAATTACTATACTTATTGCACTCACAGTTATCAATCTAACTCAGATTATTAGCCATATTATGCTTATATGATCGATAGAACGACAATTACTATACTCATTACTCTTATTATTATCAATCTAACTCATATTATTAGCCATATTGTGCTTATATGATCGATAGAGCGGCAATTACTATACTTATTACACTCACTATTATCAATCTAACTCATATTATTAGCCACATTATGCTTATATGATCGACAGAACGACAACTACTATTCTCATTACTCTTATTATTATCAATCTAACTAATATTATTAGCCATATTATGCTTATATGATCGATAGTAAGACAATTACTATACTCATTTCTCTTATTGTTATCAATCTAGACCATATTATTAGCCATATTATGCTTATACGATCGATAAAACGACAATTACTACACTTATTACACTCACTATTATCAATCTAACTCATGTTATTAGCCATATTATGCTTATATGATCGATAGAACGACAATTACTATACTTATTACTCTTATTATTATCAATGTAACTTATATTATTAGCCATATTGTGCTTATATGATCGATAGAACGACAATAACTATACTTATTACTCTTATTATTATCAATCTAACTCATATTATTAACCACATTATGCTTATATGATCGATAGAACGCCAAGTACTATACTTATTGCACTCACTGTAATCAATCTAACTCAGATTATTAGCCATATTATGCTTATATGATCGATAGAACGACAATTACTATACTCATTACTCTTATTATTATCAATCTAACTCATATTATTAGCCATATTGTGCTTATATGATCGATAGAGCGACAATTACTATACTTATTACACACACTATTATCAATCTAACCCATATTATTAGCCATATTATGGTTATATGACCGATAGAACAACAATTACTATACTTATGACTCTTATTATTATCAATCTAACTCATATTATTAGCCATATTGTGCTTATATGATCGATAGAACGACAATTACTGTACTTATTACACTCACTGTTATCAATCTAACTCATATTATTAGCCACATTATGCTTATATGATCGATAGAACGACAATTACTATACTTAATGCACTCACTGTAATCAATCTAACTCAGATTATTAGCCATATTATGCTTATATGAACGATAGAACGACAATTACTATACTCATTACTCTTATTATTATCAATCTAACTCATATTATTAGCCACATTATGCTTATATGATCGATAGAACGACAATTACTATACTTATTACTCTTATTATTATCAATCTAACTCATATTATTAGCCATATTATGCTTATATGATCGATAGAACGACAATTACTGTACTTATTACTCTTATTATTATCAATCTAGCTCGTATTATTAGCCATATTATGCAGATATGAATGAGAGTACGACAATTACTATACTTATTACACTCACTATTATCAATCTAACTCATATCATTAGCCATATTGTGCTTACATGATCGATAGAACGACAATTACTATACTTATTACACCCACTATTATCAATCTAACTCATATTATTAGCCATATTACGCAGATATGATCGATAGAACGACAACTACTATACTTATTACTCTTATTATTATCAATCTAACTCATATTATTAGCCATATTATGCTTATATGATCGATAGAACGACAATTACTATACTCATTACTCTTATTATAATCAATCTAACTCATATTATTAACCATATTATGCAGATATGATCGGTAGAACGACAATTACTATACTTATTACTCTTATTATTATCAATCTAACTCATATTATTAACCATATTATGCAGATATGATCGATAGAACGACAATTACTATACTTATTACTCTTATTATTATCAATCTAACTCATATTATTAGCCACATTATGCTTATATGATCGATAGAACGACAATTACTATACTTATTACTCTTATTATTATCAATCTAACTCATATTATTAGCCATATTATGCTTATATGATCCATAGAACGACAATTACTTCACTTCTTACTCTTATTATTATCAATCTAACTTATATTATTAGCCACATTATGCTTATATGATCGATAGAACGACAATTACTATACTTATTACTCTTATTATTATCAATCTAACTCATATTATTAGCCATATTATGCTTATATGATCCATAGAACGACAATTACTTCACTTCTTACTCTTATTATTATCAATCTAACTTATATTATTAGCCATATTGTGCTTATATGATCGATAGAACGACTTTTACTATACTTATTACTCTTATTATTATCAATCTAGCTCATATTATTAGCCATATTATGCAGATATGATCGAGAGTACGACAATTACTATACTTATTACACTCACTATTATCAATCTAACTCATATTATTAGCCATATTACGCAGATATGATCGATAGACCGACAATCACTATACTTATTACTCTTATTATTATCAATCTAACTCATATTATTAGCCATATTATGCTTATATGATTGATAGAACGACAATTACTACACTCATTACTCTTATTATTATCAATCTAACTCATATTATTAGCCATATTATGGTTATATGACCGATAGAACGACAATTACTATACTCATTACTCTTATAATTATCAATCTAACCCATACTATTAGCCATATTATGCTTATATGATCGATAATACGACAATTACTATACTTATTACACTTATTATTATCAATCTAACTCATATTATTAGCCATATTATGCTTATATGATCGATAGAACGACAATTACTATACTTCTTACTCTTATTATTATCAATCTAACTTATATTATTAGCCATATTGTGCTTATATGATCGATAGAAATACTATTACTATACTTATTACTCTTATTATTATCAATCTAACTCATATTATTAGCCTTATTATGCTTATATGATCGATAGAACGACAATTACTATACTTATTACTCTTATTATTATCAATGTAACTTATATTATTAGCCATATTGTGCTTATATGATCGATAGAACGACTATAACTATACTTATTACTCTTATTATTATCAATCTAACTCATATTATTAACCATATTATGCAGATAGGTTCGATAGAACGACAATTACTATACTTATTACTCTTATTATTATCAATCTAACTCATGTTATTAGCCATATTATGCTTATATGATCGATAGAACGACAATTACTATACTCATTACTCATATAATTATCAATCTAACCCATACTATTAGCCATATTATGCTTATATGATCGATAATACGACAATTACTATACATCTTACTCTTATTATTATCAATCTAACTTATACTATTAGCCATATTGTGCTTATATGATCGATAGAACGACAATTACTATACTTCTTACTCTTATTATTATGAATCTAACTTATATTATTAGCCATATTGTGCTTATATGATCGATAGAAATACTATTACTATACTTATTACTCTTATTATTATCAATCTAACTCATATTATTAGCCTTATTATGCTTATATGATCGATAGAACGACAATTACTATACTTATTACTCTTATTATTATCAATCTAACTCATATTAATAGCCTTATTATGCTTATATGATCGATAGAACGGCAATTACTATACTTATTGCACTCACAGTTATCAATCTAACTCAGATTATTAGCCATATTATGCTTATATGATCGATAGAACGACAATTACTATACTCATTACTCTTATTATTATCAATCTAACTCATATTATTAGCCATATTGTGCTTATATGATCGATAGAGCGGCAATTACTATACTTATTACACTCACTATTATCAATCTAACTCATATTATTAGCCACATTATGCTTATATGATCGACAGAACGACAACTACTATTCTCATTACTCTTATTATTATCAATCTAACTAATATTATTAGCCATATTATGCTTATATGATCGATAGTAAGACAATTACTATACTCATTTCTCTTATTGTTATCAATCTAGACCATATTATTAGCCATATTATGCTTATACGATCGATAAAACGACAATTACTACACTTATTACACTCACTATTATCAATCTAACTCATGTTATTAGCCATATTATGCTTATATGATCGATAGAACGACAATTACTATACTTATTACTCTTATTATTATCAATGTAACTTATATTATTGGCCATATTGTGCTTATATGATCGATAGAACGACTATAACTATACTTATTACTCTTATTATTATCAATCTAACTCATATTATTAACCACATTATGCTTATATGATCGATAGAACGCCAAGTACTATACTTATTGCACTCACTGTAATCAATCTAACTCAGATTATTAGCCATATTATGCTTATATGATCGATAGAACGACAATTACTATACTCATTACTCTTATTATTATCAATCTAACTCATATTATTAGCCATATTGTGCTTATATGATCGATAGAGCGACAATTACTATACTTATTACACACACTATTATCAATCTAACCCATATTATTAGCCATATTATGGTTATATGACCGATAGAACAACAATTACTATACTTATGACTCTTATTATTATCAATCTAACTCATATTATTAGCCATATTGTGCTTATATGATCGATAGAACGACAATTACTGTACTTATTACACTCACTGTTATCAATCTAACTCATATTATTAGCCACATTATGCTTATATGATCGATAGAACGACAATTACTATACTTAATGCACTCACTGTAATCAATCTAACTCAGATTATTAGCCATATTATGCTTATATGAACGATAGAACGACAATTACTATACTCATTACTCTTATTATTATCAATCTAACTCATATTATTAGCCACATTATGCTTATATGATCGATAGAACGACAATTACTATACTTATTACTCTTATTATTATCAATCTAACTCATATTATTAGCCATATTATGCTTATATGATCGATAGAACGACAATTACTGTACTTATTACTCTTATTATTATCAAACTAGCTCGTATTATTAGCCATATTATGCAGATATGAATGAGAGTACGACAATTACTATACTTATTACACTCACTATTATCAATCTAACTCATATCATTAGCCATATTGTGCTTACATGATCGATAGAACGACAATTACTATACTTATTACACCCACTATTATCAATCTAACTCATATTATTAGCCATATTACGCAGATATGATCGATAGAACGACAACTACTATACTTATTACTCTTATTATTATCAATCTAACTCATATTATTAGCCATATTATGCTTATATGATCGATAGAACGACAATTACTATACTCATTACTCTTATTATAATCAATCTAACTCATATTATTAAGCATATTATGCAGATATGATCGGTAGAACGACAATTACTATACTTATTACTCTTATTATTATCAATCTAACTCATATTATTAACCATATTATGCAGATATGATCGATAGAACGACAATTACTATACTTATTACTCTTATTATTATCAATCTAACTCATATTATTAGCCTTATTATGCTTATATGATCGATAGAACGACAATTACTATACTTATTACTCTTATTATTATCAATGTAACTTATATTATTAGCCATATTGTACTTATATGATCGATAGAACGACTATAACTATACTTATTACTCTTATTATTATCAATCTAACTCATATTATTAACCATATTATGCAGATAGGTTCGATAGAACGACAATTACTATACTTATTACTCTTATTATTATCAATCTAACTCATGTTATTAGCCATATTATGCTTATATGATCGATAGAACGACAATTACTATACTCATTACTCATATAATTATCAATCTAACCCATACTATTAGCCATATTATGCTTATATGATCGATAATACGACAATTACTATACTTCCTACTCTTATTATTATCAATCTAACTTATACTATTAGCCATATTGTGCTTATATGATCGATAGAACGACAATTACTATACTTCTTACTCTTATTATTATCAATCTAACTCATATTACTAGCCTCATTATGCTTATATGATCGATGGAACGACAATTACTATACTTATTATCTTATTATTATCAATCTAACTCATATTATTAGCCATATTGTGCTTATATGATCGATAGAACGACAATTACTATACTCATTACTCATATAATTATCAATCTAACCCATACTATTAGCCATATTATGCTTATATGATCGATAATACGACAATTACTATACTTCCTACTCTTATTATTATCAATCTAACTTATACTATTAGCCATATTGTGCTTATATGATCGATAGAACGACAATTACTATACTTCTTACTCTTATTATTATCAATCTAACTCATATTACTAGCCTCATTATGCTTATATGATCGATGGAACGACAATTACTATACTTATTATCTTATTATTATCAATCTAACTCAGATTATTAGCCATATTATGCTTATATGAACGATAGAACGACAATTACTATACTCATTACTCTTATTATTATCAATCTAGCTCGTATTATTAGCCATATTATGCAGATATGAATGAGAGTACGACAATTACTATACTTATTACACTCACTATTATCAATCTAACTCATATCATTAGCCATATTGTGCTTACATGATCGATAGAACGACAATTACTATACTTATTACACCCACTATTATCAATCTAACTCATATTATTAGCCATATTACGCAGATATGATCGATAGAACGACAACTACTATACTTATTACTCTTATTATTATCAATCTAACTCATATTATTAGCCATATTATGCTTATATGATCCATAGAACGACAATTACTTCACTTCTTACTCTTATTATTATCAATCTAACTCATATTATTAACCATATTATGCAGATAGGTTCGATAGAACGACAATTACTATACTTATTACTCTTATTATTATCAATCTAACTCATGTTATTAGCCATATTATGCTTATATGATCGATAGAACGACAATTACTATACTCATTACTCTTATAATTATCAATCTAACCCATACTATTAGCCATATTATGCTTATATGATCGATAATACGACAATTACTATACTTCTTACTCTTATTATTATCAATCTAACTTATACTATTAGCCATATTGTGCTTATATGATCGATAGAACGACAATTACTATACTTCTTACTCTTATTATTATCAATCTAACTCATATTACTAGCCTTATTATGCTTATATGATCGATAGAACGACAATTACTATACTTAATGCACTCACTGTAATCAATCTAACTCAGATTATTAGCCATATTATGCTTATATGAACGATAGAACGACAATTACTATACTCATTACTCTTATTATTATCAATCTAACTCATATTATTAGCCATATTATGCTTATATGATCGATAGAACGACAATTACTATACTCATTACTCTTATTATAATCAATCTAACTCATATTACTTGCCTTATTATGCTTATATGATCGATAGAACGACAATTACTATACTTATTACTCTTATTATTATCAATCTAACTCATATTGTTAACCATATTATGCAGATATGATCGATAGAACGACAATTACTATACTTATTACTCTTACTATTATCAATCTAACTCATATTATTAGCCACATTATGCTTATATGATCGATAGAACGACAATTACTATACTTATTACTCTTATTATTATCAATCTAACTCATATTATTAGCCATATTATGCTTATATGATCCATAGAACGACAATTACTTCACTTCTTACTCTTATTATTATCAATCTAACTTATATTATTAGCCATATTGTGCTTATATGATCGATAGAACGACTATTACTATACTTATTACTCTTATTATTATCAATCTAGCTCATATTATTAGCCATATTATGCAGATATGATCGAGAGTACGACAATTACTATACTTATTACACTCACTATTATCAATCTAACTCATATTATTAGCCATATTACGCAGATATGATCGATAGACTGACAATTACTATACTTATTACTCTTATTATTATCAATCTAACTCATATTATTAGCCATATTATGCTTATATGATTGATAGAACGGCAATTACTACACTCATTACTCTTATTATTATCAATCTAACTCATATTATTAGCCATATTATGGTTATATGACCGATAGAACGACAATTACTATACTCATTACTCTTATAATTATCAATCTAACCCATACTATTAGCCATATTATGCTTATATGATCGATAATACGACAATTACTATACTTATTACACTTATTATTATCTATCTAACTCATATTATTAGCCATATTATGCTTATATGATCGATAGAACGACAATTACTATACTTCTTACTCTTATTATTATCAATCTAACTTATATTATTAGCCATATTGTGCTTATATGATCGATAGAAATACTATTACTATACTTATTACTCTTATTATTATCAATCTAACTCATATTATTAGCCTTATTATGCTTATATGATCGATAGAACGACAATTACTATACTTATTACTCTTATTATTATCAATGTAACTTATATTATTAGCCATATTGTGCTTATATGATCGATAGAACGACTATAACTATACTTATTACTCTTATTATTATCAATCTAACTCATATTATTAGCCTTATTATGCTTATATGATCGATAGAACGACAATTACTATACTTATTACTCTTATTATTATCAATCTAACTCATATTAATAGCCTTATTATGCTTATATGATCGATAGAACGGCAATTACTATACTTATTGCACTCACAGTTATCAATCTAACTCATATTATTAGCCATATTACGCAGATATGATCGATAGAACGACAACTACTATACTTATTACTCTTATTATTATCAATCTAACTCATATTATTAGCCATATTATGCTTATATGATCGATAGAACGACAATTACTATACTCATTACTCTTATTATAATCAATCTAACTCATATTATTAACCATATTATGCAGATATGATCGGTAGAACGACAATTACTATACATATTACTCTTATTATTATCAATCTAACTCATATTGTTAACCATATTATGCACATATGATCGATAGAACGACAATTACTATACTTATTACTCTTACTATTATCAATCTAACTCATATTATTAGCCACATTATGCTTATATGATCGATAGAACGACAATTACTATACTTATTACTCTTATTATTATCAATCTAACTCATATTATTAGCCATATTATGCTTATATGATCCATAGAACGACAATTACTTCACTTCTTACTCTTATTATTATCAATCTAACTTATATTATTAGCCATATTGTGCTTATATGATCGATAGAACGACTATTACTATACTTATTACTCTTATTATTATCAATCTAGCTCATATTATTAGCCATATTATGCAGATATGATCGAGAGTACGACAATTACTATACTTATTACACTCACTATTATCAATCTAACTCATATTATTAGCCATATTACGCAGATATGATCGATAGACTGACAATTACTATACTTATTACTTTTATTATTATCAATCTAACTCATATTATTAGCCATATTATGCTTATATGATTGATAGAACGGCAATTACTACACTCATTACTCTTATTATTATCAATCTAACTCATATTATTAGCCATATTATGGTTATATGACCGATAGAACGACAATTACTATACTCATTACTCTTATAATTATCAATCTAACCCATACTATTAGCCATATTATGCTTATATGATCGATAATACGACAATTACTATACTTATTACACTTACTATTATCTATCTAACTCATATTATTAGCCATATTATGCTTATATGATCGATAGAACGACAATTACTATACTTCTTACTCTTATTATTATCAATCTAACTTATATTATTAGCCATATTGTGCTCATATGATCGATAGAAATACTATTACTATACTTATTACTCTTATTATTATCAATCTAACTCATATTATTAGCCTTATTATGCTTATATGATCGATAGAACGACAATTACTATACTTATTACTCTTATTATTATCAATGTAACTTATATTATTAGCCATATTGTGCTTATATGATCGATAGAACGACTATAACTATACTTATTACTCTTATTATTATCAATCTAACTCATATTATTAGCCTTATTATGCTTATATGATCGATAGAACGACAATTACTATACTTATTACTCTTATTATTATCAATCTAACTCATATTAATAGCCTTATTATGCTTATATGATCGATAGAACGGCAATTACTATACTTATTGCACTCACAGTTATCAATCTAACTCAGATTATTAGCCATATTATGCTTATATGATCGATAGAACGACAATTACTATACTCATTACTCTTATTATTATCAATCTAACTCATATTATTAGCCATATTGTGCTTATATGATCGATAGAGCGGCAATTACTATACTTATTACACTCACTATTATCAATCTAACTCATATTATTAGCCACATTATGCTTATATGATCGACAGAACGACAACTACTATTCTCATTACTCTTATTATTATCAATCTAACTAATATTATTAGCCATATTATGCTTATATGATCGATAGTAAGACAATTACTATCCTCATTTCTCTTATTGTTATCAATCTAGACCATATTATTAGCCATATTATGCTTATACGATCGATAAAACGACAATTACTACACTTATTACACTCACTATTATCAATCTAACTCATGTTATTAGCCATATTATGCTTATATGATCGATAGAACGACAATTACTATACTTATTACTCTTATTATTATCAATGTAACTTATATTATTAGCCATATTGTGCTTATATGATCGATAGAACGACTATAACTATACTTATTACTCTTGTAATTATCAATCTAACTCATATTATTAGCCACATTATGCTTATATGATCGATAGAACGCCAAGTACTATACTTATTGCACTCACTGTAATCAATCTAACTCAGATTATTAGCCATATTATGCTTATATGATCGATAGAACGACAATTACTATACTTAATGCACTCACTGTAATCAATCTAACTCAGATTATTAGCCATATTATGCTTATATGAACGATAGAACGACAATTACTATACTCATTACTCTTATTATTATCAATCTAACTCATATTATTAGCCACATTATGCTTATATGATCGATAGAACGACAATTACTATACTTCTTTCTCTTATTATTATCAATCTAACTTATATTATTAGCCATATTGTGCTTATATGATCGATAGAAATACTATTACTATACTTATTACTCTTATTATTATCAATCTAACTCATATTATTAGCCTTATTATGCTTATATGATCGATAGAACGACAATTACTATACTTATTACTCTTATTATTATCAATCTAACTCATATTAATAGCCTTATTATGCTTATATGATCGATAGAACGGCAATTACTATACTTATTGCACTCACAGTTATCAATCTAACTCAGATTATTAGCCATATTATGCTTATATGATCGATAGAACGACAATTACTATACTCATTACTCTTATTATTATCAATCTAACTCATATTATTAGCCATATTGTGCTTATATTATCGATAGAGCGGCAATTACTATACTTATTACACTCACTATTATCAATCTAATTCATATTATTAGCCACATTATGCTTATATGATCGACAGAACGACAACTACTATTCTCATTACTCTTATTATTATCAATCTAACTAATATTATTAGCCATATTATGCTTATATGATCGATAGTAAGACAATTACTATACTCATTTCTCTTATTGTTATCAATCTAGACCATATTATTAGCCATATTATGCTTATACGATCGATAAAACGACAATTACTACACTTATTACACTCACTATTATCAATCTAACTCATGTTATTAGCCATATTATGCTTATATGATCGATAGAACGACAATTACTATACTTATTACTCTTATTATTATCAATGTAACTTATATTATTAGCCATATTGTGCTTATATGATCGATAGAACGACTATAACTATACTTATTACTCTTATTATTATCAATCTAACTCATATTATTAACCACATTATGCTTATATGATCGATAGAACGCCAAGTACTATACTTATTGCACTCACTGTAATCAATCTAACTCAGATTATTAGCCATATTATGCTTATATGATCGATAGAACGACAATTACTATACTCATTACTCTTATTATTATCAATCTAACTCATATTATTAGCCATATTGTGCTTATATGATCGATAGAGCGACAATTACTATACTTATTACACACACTATTATCAATCTAACCCATATTATTAGCCATATTATGGTTATATGACCGATAGAACAACAATTACTATACTTATGACTCTTATTATTATCAATCTAACTCATATTATTAGCCATATTGTGCTTATATGATCGATAGAACGACAATTACTGTACTTATTACACTCACTGTTATCAATCTAACTCATATTATTAGCCACATTATGCTTATATGATCGATAGAACGACAATTACTATACTTAATGCACTCACTGTAATCAATCTAACTCAGATTATTAGCCATATTATGCTTATATGAACGATAGAACGACAATTACTATACTCATTACTCTTATTATTATCAATCTAACTCATATTATTAGCCACATTATGCTTATATGATCGATAGAACGACAATTACTATACTCATTACTCTTATTATTATCAATCTAACTCATATTATTAGCCATATTATGCTTATATGATCGATAGAACGACAATTACTGTACTTATTACTCTTATTATTATCAATCTAGCTCGTATTATTAGCCATATTATGCAGATATGAATGAGAGTACGACAATTACTATACTTATTACACTCACTATTATCAATCTAACTCATATCATTAGCCATATTGTGCTTACATGATCGATAGAACGACAATTACTATACTTATTACACCCACTATTATCAATCTAACTCATATTATTAGCCATATTACGCAGATATGATCGATAGAACGACAACTACTATACTTATTACTCTTATTATTATCAATCTAACTCATATTATTAGCCATATTATGCTTATATGATCGATAGAACGACAATTACTATACTCATTACTCTTATTATAATCAATCTAACTCATATTATTAAGCATATTATGCAGATATGATCGGTAGAACGACAATTACTATACTTATTACTCTTATTATTATCAATCTAACTCATATTATTAACCATATTATGCAGATATGATCGATAGAACGACAATTACTATACTTATTACTCTTATTATTATCAATCTAACTCATATTATTAGCCTTATTATGCTTATATGATCGATAGAACGACAATTACTATACTTATTACTCTTATTATTATCAATGTAACTTATATTATTAGCCATATTGTACTTATATGATCGATAGAACGACTATAACTATACTTATTACTCTTATTATTATCAATCTAACTCATATTATTAACCATATTATGCAGATAGGTTCGATAGAACGACAATTACTATACTTATTACTCTTATTATTATCAATCTAACTCATGTTATTAGCCATATTATGCTTATATGATCGATAGAACGACAATTACTATACTCATTACTCATATAATTATCAATCTAACCCATACTATTAGCCATATTATGCTTATATGATCGATAATACGACAATTACTATACTTCCTACTCTTATTATTATCAATCTAACTTATACTATTAGCCATATTGTGCTTATATGATCGATAGAACGACAATTACTATACTTCTTACTCTTATTATTATCAATCTAACTCATATTACTAGCCTCATTATGCTTATATGATCGATGGAACGACAATTACTATACTTATTATCTTATTATTATCAATCTAACTCATATTATTAGCCATATTGTGCTTATATGATCGATAGAAGGACAATTACTGTACTTATTACACTCACTGTTATCAATCTAACTCATATTATTAGCCACATTATGCTGATATGATCGATAGAACGACAATTACTATACTTATTGCACTCACTGTAATCAATCTAACTCAGATTATTAGCCATATTATGCTTATATGAACGATAGAACGACAATTACTATACTCATTACTCTTATTATTATCAATCTAGCTCGTATTATTAGCCATATTATGCAGATATGAATGAGAGTACGACAATTACTATACTTATTACACTCACTATTATCAATCTAACTCATATCATTAGCCATATTGTGCTTACATGATCGATAGAACGACAATTACTATACTTATTACACCCACTATTATCAATCTAACTCATATTATTAGCCATATTACGCAGATATGATCGATAGAACGACAACTACTATACTTATTACTCTTATTATTATCAATCTAACTCATATTATTAGCCATATTATGCTTATATGATCCATAGAACGACAATTACTTCACTTCTTACTCTTATTATTATCAATCTAACTCATATTATTAACCATATTATGCAGATAGGTTCGATAGAACGACAATTACTATACTTATTACTCTTATTATTATCAATCTAACTCATGTTATTAGCCATATTATGCTTATATGATCGATAGAACGACAATTACTATACTCATTACTCTTATAATTATCAATCTAACCCATACTATTAGCCATATTATGCTTATATGATCGATAATACGACAATTACTATACTTCTTACTCTTATTATTATCAATCTAACTTATACTATTAGCCATATTGTGCTTATATGATCGATAGAACGACAATTACTATACTTCTTACTCTTATTATTATCAATCTAACTCATATTACTAGCCTTATTATGCTTATATGATCGATAGAACGACAATTACTATACTTAATGCACTCACTGTAATCAATCTAACTCAGATTATTAGCCATATTATGCTTATATGAACGATAGAACGACAATTACTATACTCATTACTCTTATTATTATCAATCTAACTCATATTATTAGCCATATTATGCTTATATGATCGATAGAACGACAATTACTATACTCATTACTCTTATTATAATCAATCTAACTCATATTACTTGCCTTATTATGCTTATATGATCGATAGAACGACAATTACTATACTTATTACTCTTATTATTATCAATCTAACTCATATTGTTAACCATATTATGCAGATATGATCGATAGAACGACAATTACTATACTTATTACTCTTACTATTATCAATCTAACTCATATTATTAGCCACATTATGCTTATATGATCGATAGAACGACAATTACTATACTTATTACTCTTATTATTATCAATCTAACTCATATTATTAGCCATATTATGCTTATATGATCCATAGAACGACAATTACTTCACTTCTTACTCTTATTATTATCAATCTAACTTATATTATTAGCCATATTGTGCTTATATGATCGATAGAACGACTATTACTATACTTATTACTCTTATTATTATCAATCTAGCTCATATTATTAGCCATATTATGCAGATATGATCGAGAGTACGACAATTACTATACTTATTACACTCACTATTATCAATCTAACTCATATTATTAGCCATATTACGCAGATATGATCGATAGACTGACAATTACTATACTTATTACTCTTATTATTATCAATCTAACTCATATTATTAGCCATATTATGCTTATATGATTGATAGAACGGCAATTACTACACTCATTACTCTTATTATTATCAATCTAACTCATATTATTAGCCATATTATGGTTATATGACCGATAGAACGACAATTACTATACTCATTACTCTTATAATTATCAATCTAACCCATACTATTAGCCATATTATGCTTATATGATCGATAATACGACAATTACTATACTTATTACACTTATTATTATCTATCTAACTCATATTATTAGCCATATTATGCTTATATGATCGATAGAACGACAATTACTATACTTCTTACTCTTATTATTATCAATCTAACTTATATTATTAGCCATATTGTGCTTATATGATCGATAGAAATACTATTACTATACTTATTACTCTTATTATTATCAATCTAACTCATATTATTAGCCTTATTATGCTTATATGATCGATAGAACGACAATTACTATACTTATTACTCTTATTATTATCAATGTAACTTATATTATTAGCCATATTGTGCTTATATGATCGATAGAACGACTATAACTATACTTATTACTCTTATTATTATCAATCTAACTCATATTATTAGCCTTATTATGCTTATATGATCGATAGAACGACAATTACTATACTTATTACTCTTATTATTATCAATCTAACTCATATTAATAGCCTTATTATGCTTATATGATCGATAGAACGGCAATTACTATACTTATTGCACTCACAGTTATCAATCTAACTCATATTATTAGCCATATTACGCAGATATGATCGATAGAACGACAACTACTATACTTATTACTCTTATTATTATCAATCTAACTCATATTATTAGCCATATTATGCTTATATGATCGATAGAACGACAATTACTATACTCATTACTCTTATTATAATCAATCTAACTCATATTATTAACCATATTATGCAGATATGATCGGTAGAACGACAATTACTATACATATTACTCTTATTATTATCAATCTAACTCATATTGTTAACCATATTATGCACATATGATCGATAGAACGACAATTACTATACTTATTACTCTTACTATTATCAATCTAACTCATATTATTAGCCACATTATGCTTATATGATCGATAGAACGACAATTACTATACTTATTACTCTTATTATTATCAATCTAACTCATATTATTAGCCATATTATGCTTATATGATCCATAGAACGACAATTACTTCACTTCTTACTCTTATTATTATCAATCTAACTTATATTATTAGCCATATTGTGCTTATATGATCGATAGAACGACTATTACTATACTTATTACTCTTATTATTATCAATCTAGCTCATATTATTAGCCATATTATGCAGATATGATCGAGAGTACGACAATTACTATACTTATTACACTCACTATTATCAATCTAACTCATATTATTAGCCATATTACGCAGATATGATCGATAGACTGACAATTACTATACTTATTACTTTTATTATTAT
The DNA here is from genome assembly GCF_050947335.1 of Megachile rotundata. Taxonomy (NCBI): domain Eukaryota; kingdom Metazoa; phylum Arthropoda; class Insecta; order Hymenoptera; family Megachilidae; genus Megachile; species Megachile rotundata. The sequence continues at coordinate 94,207 of NW_027473590.1, read as the reverse complement.
CAATCTAACTCATATTATTAGCCATATTATGCTTATATGATTGATAGAACGGCAATTACTACACTCATTACTCTTATTATTATCAATCTAACTCATATTATTAGCCATATTATGGTTATATGACCGATAGAACGACAATTACTATACTCATTACTCTTATAATTATCAATCTAACCCATACTATTAGCCATATTATGCTTATATGATCGATAATACGACAATTACTATACTTATTACACTTACTATTATCTATCTAACTCATATTATTAGCCATATTATGCTTATATGATCGATAGAACGACAATTACTATACTTCTTACTCTTATTATTATCAATCTAACTTATATTATTAGCCATATTGTGCTCATATGATCGATAGAAATACTATTACTATACTTATTACTCTTATTATTATCAATCTAACTCATATTATTAGCCTTATTATGCTTATATGATCGATAGAACGACAATTACTATACTTATTACTCTTATTATTATCAATGTAACTTATATTATTAGCCATATTGTGCTTATATGATCGATAGAACGACTATAACTATACTTATTACTCTTATTATTATCAATCTAACTCATATTATTAGCCTTATTATGCTTATATGATCGATAGAACGACAATTACTATACTTATTACTCTTATTATTATCAATCTAACTCATATTAATAGCCTTATTATGCTTATATGATCGATAGAACGGCAATTACTATACTTATTGCACTCACAGTTATCAATCTAACTCAGATTATTAGCCATATTATGCTTATATGATCGATAGAACGACAATTACTATACTCATTACTCTTATTATTATCAATCTAACTCATATTATTAGCCATATTGTGCTTATATGATCGATAGAGCGGCAATTACTATACTTATTACACTCACTATTATCAATCTAACTCATATTATTAGCCACATTATGCTTATATGATCGACAGAACGACAACTACTATTCTCATTACTCTTATTATTATCAATCTAACTAATATTATTAGCCATATTATGCTTATATGATCGATAGTAAGACAATTACTATCCTCATTTCTCTTATTGTTATCAATCTAGACCATATTATTAGCCATATTATGCTTATACGATCGATAAAACGACAATTACTACACTTATTACACTCACTATTATCAATCTAACTCATGTTATTAGCCATATTATGCTTATATGATCGATAGAACGACAATTACTATACTTATTACTCTTATTATTATCAATGTAACTTATATTATTAGCCATATTGTGCTTATATGATCGATAGAACGACTATAACTATACTTATTACTCTTGTAATTATCAATCTAACTCATATTATTAGCCACATTATGCTTATATGATCGATAGAACGCCAAGTACTATACTTATTGCACTCACTGTAATCAATCTAACTCAGATTATTAGCCATATTATGCTTATATGATCGATAGAACGACAATTACTATACTTAATGCACTCACTGTAATCAATCTAACTCAGATTATTAGCCATATTATGCTTATATGAACGATAGAACGACAATTACTATACTCATTACTCTTATTATTATCAATCTAACTCATATTATTAGCCACATTATGCTTATATGATCGATAGAACGACAATTACTATACTTCTTTCTCTTATTATTATCAATCTAACTTATATTATTAGCCATATTGTGCTTATATGATCGATAGAAATACTATTACTATACTTATTACTCTTATTATTATCAATCTAACTCATATTATTAGCCTTATTATGCTTATATGATCGATAGAACGACAATTACTATACTTATTACTCTTATTATTATCAATCTAACTCATATTAATAGCCTTATTATGCTTATATGATCGATAGAACGGCAATTACTATACTTATTGCACTCACAGTTATCAATCTAACTCAGATTATTAGCCATATTATGCTTATATGATCGATAGAACGACAATTACTATACTCATTACTCTTATTATTATCAATCTAACTCATATTATTAGCCATATTGTGCTTATATTATCGATAGAGCGGCAATTACTATACTTATTACACTCACTATTATCAATCTAATTCATATTATTAGCCACATTATGCTTATATGATCGACAGAACGACAACTACTATTCTCATTACTCTTATTATTATCAATCTAACTAATATTATTAGCCATATTATGCTTATATGATCGATAGTAAGACAATTACTATACTCATTTCTCTTATTGTTATCAATCTAGACCATATTATTAGCCATATTATGCTTATACGATCGATAAAACGACAATTACTACACTTATTACACTCACTATTATCAATCTAACTCATGTTATTAGCCATATTATGCTTATATGATCGATAGAACGACAATTACTATACTTATTACTCTTATTATTATCAATGTAACTTATATTATTAGCCATATTGTGCTTATATGATCGATAGAACGACTATAACTATACTTATTACTCTTATTATTATCAATCTAACTCATATTATTAACCACATTATGCTTATATGATCGATAGAACGCCAAGTACTATACTTATTGCACTCACTGTAATCAATCTAACTCAGATTATTAGCCATATTATGCTTATATGATCGATAGAACGACAATTACTATACTCATTACTCTTATTATTATCAATCTAACTCATATTATTAGCCATATTGTGCTTATATGATCGATAGAGCGACAATTACTATACTTATTACACACACTATTATCAATCTAACCCATATTATTAGCCATATTATGGTTATATGACCGATAGAACAACAATTACTATACTTATGACTCTTATTATTATCAATCTAACTCATATTATTAGCCATATTGTGCTTATATGATCGATAGAACGACAATTACTGTACTTATTACACTCACTGTTATCAATCTAACTCATATTATTAGCCACATTATGCTTATATGATCGATAGAACGACAATTACTATACTTAATGCACTCACTGTAATCAATCTAACTCAGATTATTAGCCATATTATGCTTATATGAACGATAGAACGACAATTACTATACTCATTACTCTTATTATTATCAATCTAACTCATATTATTAGCCACATTATGCTTATATGATCGATAGAACGACAATTACTATACTCATTACTCTTATTATTATCAATCTAACTCATATTATTAGCCATATTATGCTTATATGATCGATAGAACGACAATTACTGTACTTATTACTCTTATTATTATCAATCTAGCTCGTATTATTAGCCATATTATGCAGATATGAATGAGAGTACGACAATTACTATACTTATTACACTCACTATTATCAATCTAACTCATATCATTAGCCATATTGTGCTTACATGATCGATAGAACGACAATTACTATACTTATTACTCTTATTATTATCAATCTAACTCAGATTATTAGCCATATTATGCTTATATGATTGATAGAACGACAATTACTACACTCATTACTCTTATTATTATCAATCTAACTCATATTATTAGCCATATTATGGTTATATGACCGATAGAACGACAACTACTATAGTCATTACTCCTATAATTATCAATCTAACCCATACTATTAGCCATATTATGCTTATATGATCGATAATACGACAATTACTATACTCATTACTCTTATTATTATCAATCTAACTCATATTATTAGCCATATTATGCTTATATGATCGATAGAACGACAATTACTATACTCATTACTCTTATAATTATCAATCTAACCCATACTATTAGCCATATTATGCTTATATGATCGATAATACGACAATTACTATACTTCTTACTCTTATTATTATCAATCTAACTTATACTATTAGCCATATTGTGCTTATATGATCGATAGAACGACAATTACTATACTTCTTACTCTTATTATTATCAATCTAACTCATATTACTAGCCTTATTATGCTTATATGATCGATAGAACGACAATTACTATACTTAATGCACTCACTGTAATCAATCTAACTCAGATTATTAGCCATATTATGCTTATATGAACGATAGAACGACAATTACTATACTCATTACTCTTATTATTATCAATCTAACTCATATTATTAGCCATATTATGCTTATATGATCGATAGAACGACAATTACTATACTCATTACTCTTATTATAATCAATCTAACTCATATTACTTGCCTTATTATGCTTATATGATCGATAGAACGACAATTACTATACTTATTACTCTTATTATTATCAATCTAACTCATATTAATAGCCTTATTATGCTTATATGATCGATAGAACGGCAATTACTATACTTATTGCACTCACAGTTATCAATCTAACTCATATTATTAGCCATATTACGCAGATATGATCGATAGAACGACAACTACTATACTTATTACTCTTATTATTATCAATCTAACTCATATTATTAGCCACATTATGCTTATATGATCGACAGAACGACAACTACTATTCTCATTACTCTTATTATTATCAATCTAACTAATATTCTTAGCCATATTATGCTTATATGATCGATAGTAAGACAATTACTATACTCATTTCTCTTATTGTTATCAATCTAGACCATATTATTAGCCATATTATGCTTATACGATCGATAAAACGACAATTACTACACTTATTACACTCACTATTATCAATCTAACTCATGTTATTAGCCATATTATGCTTATATGATCGATAGAACGACAATTACTATACTTATTACTCTTATTATTATCAATGTAACTTATATTATTAGCCATATTGTGCTTATATGATCGATAGAACGACTATAACTATACTTATTACTCTTATTATTATCAATCTAACTCATATTATTAACCACATTATGCTTATATGATCGATAGAACGCCAAGTACTATACTTATTGCACTCACTGTAATCAATCTAACTCAGATTATTAGCCATATTATGCTTATATGATCGATAGAACGACAATTACTATACTCATTACTCTTATTATTATCAATCTAACTCATATTATTAGCCATATTGTGCTTATATGATCGATAGAGCGACAATTACTATACTTATTACACACACTATTATCAACCTAACCCATATTATTAGCCATATTATGGTTATATGACCGATAGAACGACAATTACTATACTTCTTACTCTTATTATTATCAATCTAACTTATATTATTAGCCATATTGTGCTTATATGATCGATAGAAATACTATTACTATACTCATTACTCTTATTATTATCAATCTAACTCATATTATTAGCCATATTGTGCTTATATGATCGATAGAGCGGCAATTACTATACTTATTACACTCACTATTATCAATCTAACTCATATTATTAGCCACATTATGCTTATATGATCGACAGAACGACAACTACTATTCTCATTACTCTTATTATTATCAATCTAACTAATATTATTAGCCATATTATGCTTATATGATCGATAGTAAGACAATTACTATCCTCATTTCTCTTATTGTTATCAATCTAGACCATATTATTAGCCATATTATGCTTATACGATCGATAAAACGACAATTACTACACTTATTACACTCACTATTATCAATCTAACTCATGTTATTAGCCATATTATGCTTATATGATCGATAGAACGACAATTACTATACTTATTACTCTTATTATTATCAATGTAACTTATATTATTAGCCATATTGTGCTTATATGATCGATAGAACGACTATAACTATACTTATTACTCTTGTAATTATCAATCTAACTCATATTATTAGCCACATTATGCTTATATGATCGATAGAACGCCAAGTACTATACTTATTGCACTCACTGTAATCAATCTAACTCAGATTATTAGCCATATTATGCTTATATGATCGATAGAACGACAATTACTATACTTAATGCACTCACTGTAATCAATCTAACTCAGATTATTAGCCATATTATGCTTATATGAACGATAGAACGACAATTACTATACTCATTACTCTTATTATTATCAATCTAACTCATATTATTAGCCACATTATGCTTATATGATCGATAGAACGACAATTACTATACTTCTTTCTCTTATTATTATCAATCTAACTTATATTATTAGCCATATTGTGCTTATATGATCGATAGAAATACTATTACTATACTTATTACTCTTATTATTATCAATCTAACTCATATTATTAGCCTTATTATGCTTATATGATCGATAGAACGACAATTACTATACTTATTACTCTTATTATTATCAATCTAACTCATATTAATAGCCTTATTATGCTTATATGATCGATAGAACGGCAATTACTATACTTATTGCACTCACAGTTATCAATCTAACTCAGATTATTAGCCATATTATGCTTATATGATCGATAGAACGACAATTACTATACTCATTACTCTTATTATTATCAATCTAACTCATATTATTAGCCATATTGTGCTTATATTATCGATAGAGCGGCAATTACTATACTTATTACACTCACTATTATCAATCTAATTCATATTATTAGCCACATTATGCTTATATGATCGACAGAACGACAACTACTATTCTCATTACTCTTATTATTATCAATCTAACTAATATTATTAGCCATATTATGCTTATATGATCGATAGTAAGACAATTACTATACTCATTTCTCTTATTGTTATCAATCTAGACCATATTATTAGCCATATTATGCTTATACGATCGATAAAACGACAATTACTACACTTATTACACTCACTATTATCAATCTAACTCATGTTATTAGCCATATTATGCTTATATGATCGATAGAACGACAATTACTATACTTATTACTCTTATTATTATCAATGTAACTTATATTATTAGCCATATTGTGCTTATATGATCGATAGAACGACTATAACTATACTTATTACTCTTATTATTATCAATCTAACTCATATTATTAACCACATTATGCTTATATGATCGATAGAACGCCAAGTACTATACTTATTGCACTCACTGTAATCAATCTAACTCAGATTATTAGCCATATTATGCTTATATGATCGATAGAACGACAATTACTATACTCATTACTCTTATTATTATCAATCTAACTCATATTATTAGCCATATTGTGCTTATATGATCGATAGAGCGACAATTACTATACTTATTACACACACTATTATCAATCTAACCCATATTATTAGCCATATTATGGTTATATGACCGATAGAACAACAATTACTATACTTATGACTCTTATTATTATCAATCTAACTCATATTATTAGCCATATTGTGCTTATATGATCGATAGAACGACAATTACTGTACTTATTACACTCACTGTTATCAATCTAACTCATATTATTAGCCACATTATGCTTATATGATCGATAGAACGACAATTACTATACTTAATGCACTCACTGTAATCAATCTAACTCAGATTATTAGCCATATTATGCTTATATGAACGATAGAACGACAATTACTATACTCATTACTCTTATTATTATCAATCTAACTCATATTATTAGCCACATTATGCTTATATGATCGATAGAACGACAATTACTATACTCATTACTCTTATTATTATCAATCTAACTCATATTATTAGCCATATTATGCTTATATGATCGATAGAACGACAATTACTGTACTTATTACTCTTATTATTATCAATCTAGCTCGTATTATTAGCCATATTATGCAGATATGAATGAGAGTACGACAATTACTATACTTATTACACTCACTATTATCAATCTAACTCATATCATTAGCCATATTGTGCTTACATGATCGATAGAACGACAATTACTATACTTATTACTCTTATTATTATCAATCTAACTCAGATTATTAGCCATATTATGCTTATATGATTGATAGAACGACAATTACTACACTCATTACTCTTATTATTATCAATCTAACTCATATTATTAGCCATATTATGGTTATATGACCGATAGAACGACAACTACTATAGTCATTACTCCTATAATTATCAATCTAACCCATACTATTAGCCATATTATGCTTATATGATCGATAATACGACAATTACTATACTCATTACTCTTATTATTATCAATCTAACTCATATTATTAGCCATATTATGCTTATATGATCGATAGAACGACAATTACTATACTCATTACTCTTATAATTATCAATCTAACCCATACTATTAGCCATATTATGCTTATATGATCGATAATACGACAATTACTATACTTCTTACTCTTATTATTATCAATCTAACTTATACTATTAGCCATATTGTGCTTATATGATCGATAGAACGACAATTACTATACTTCTTACTCTTATTATTATCAATCTAACTCATATTACTAGCCTTATTATGCTTATATGATCGATAGAACGACAATTACTATACTTAATGCACTCACTGTAATCAATCTAACTCAGATTATTAGCCATATTATGCTTATATGAACGATAGAACGACAATTACTATACTCATTACTCTTATTATTATCAATCTAACTCATATTATTAGCCATATTATGCTTATATGATCGATAGAACGACAATTACTATACTCATTACTCTTATTATAATCAATCTAACTCATATTACTTGCCTTATTATGCTTATATGATCGATAGAACGACAATTACTATACTTATTACTCTTATTATTATCAATCTAACTCATATTGTTAACCATATTATGCAGATATGATCGATAGAACGACAATTACTATACTTATTACTCTTACTATTATCAATCTAACTCATATTATTAGCCACATTATGCTTATATGATCGATAGAACGACAATTACTATACTTATTACTCTTATTATTATCAATCTAACTCATATTATTAGCCATATTATGCTTATATGATCCATAGAACGACAATTACTTCACTTCTTACTCTTATTATTATCAATCTAACTTATATTATTAGCCATATTGTGCTTATATGATCGATAGAACGACTATTACTATACTTATTACTCTTATTATTATCAATCTAGCTCATATTATTAGCCATATTATGCAGATATGATCGAGAGTACGACAATTACTATACTTATTACACTCACTATTATCAATCTAACTCATATTATTAGCCATATTACGCAGATATGATCGATAGACTGACAATTACTATACTTATTACTCTTATTATTATCAATCTAACTCATATTATTAGCCATATTATGCTTATATGATTGATAGAACGGCAATTACTACACTCATTACTCTTATTATTATCAATCTAACTCATATTATTAGCCATATTATGGTTATATGACCGATAGAACGACAATTACTATACTCATTACTCTTATAATTATCAATCTAACCCATACTATTAGCCATATTATGCTTATATGATCGATAATACGACAATTACTATACTTATTACACTTATTATTATCTATCTAACTCATATTATTAGCCATATTATGCTTATATGATCGATAGAACGACAATTACTATACTTCTTACTCTTATTATTATCAATCTAACTTATATTATTAGCCATATTGTGCTTATATGATCGATAGAAATACTATTACTATACTTATTACTCTTATTATTATCAATCTAACTCATATTATTAGCCTTATTATGCTTATATGATCGATAGAACGACAATTACTATACTTATTACTCTTATTATTATCAATGTAACTTATATTATTAGCCATATTGTGCTTATATGATCGATAGAACGACTATAACTATACTTATTACTCTTATTATTATCAATCTAACTCATATTATTAGCCTTATTATGCTTATATGATCGATAGAACGACAATTACTATACTTATTACTCTTATTATTATCAATCTAACTCATATTAATAGCCTTATTATGCTTATATGATCGATAGAACGGCAATTACTATACTTATTGCACTCACAGTTATCAATCTAACTCATATTATTAGCCATATTACGCAGATATGATCGATAGAACGACAACTACTATACTTATTACTCTTATTATTATCAATCTAACTCATATTATTAGCCACATTATGCTTATATGATCGACAGAACGACAACTACTATTCTCATTACTCTTATTATTATCAATCTAACTAATATTCTTAGCCATATTATGCTTATATGATCGATAGTAAGACAATTACTATACTCATTTCTCTTATTGTTATCAATCTAGACCATATTATTAGCCATATTATGCTTATACGATCGATAAAACGACAATTACTACACTTATTACACTCACTATTATCAATCTAACTCATGTTATTAGCCATATTATGCTTATATGATCGATAGAACGACAATTACTATACTTATTACTCTTATTATTATCAATGTAACTTATATTATTAGCCATATTGTGCTTATATGATCGATAGAACGACTATAACTATACTTATTACTCTTATTATTATCAATCTAACTCATATTATTAACCACATTATGCTTATATGATCGATAGAACGCCAAGTACTATACTTATTGCACTCACTGTAATCAATCTAACTCAGATTATTAGCCATATTATGCTTATATGATCGATAGAACGACAATTACTATACTCATTACTCTTATTATTATCAATCTAACTCATATTATTAGCCATATTGTGCTTATATGATCGATAGAGCGACAATTACTATACTTATTACACACACTATTATCAACCTAACCCATATTATTAGCCATATTATGGTTATATGACCGATAGAACGACAATTACTATACTTATGGCTCTTATTATTATCAATCTAACTCATATTATTAGCCATATTGTGCTTATATGATCGATAGAACGACAATTACTGTACTTATTACACTCACTGTTATCAATCTAACTCATATTATTAGCCACATTATGCTTATATGATCGATAGAACGACAATTACTATACTTAATGCACTCACTGTAATCAATCTAACTCAGATTATTAGCCATATTATGCTTATATGAACGATAGAACGACAATTACTATACTCATTACTCTTATTATTATCAATCTAACTCATATTATTAGCCACATTATGCTTATATGATCGATAGAACGACAATTACTATACTTATTACTCTTATTATTATCAATCCAACTCATATTATTAGCCATATTATGCTTATATGATCGATAGAACGACAATTACTGTACTTATTACTCTTATTATTATCAATCTAGCTCGTATTATTAGCCATATTATGCAGATATGAATGAGAGTACGACAATTACTATACTTATTACACTCACTATTATCAATCTAACTCATATCATTAGCCATATTGTGCTTACATGATCGATAGAACGACAATTACTATACTTATTACACCCACTATTATCAATCTAACTCATATTATTAGCCATATTACGCAGATATGATCGATAGAACGACAACTACTATACTTATTACTCTTATTATTATCAATCTAACTCATATTATTAGCCATATTACGCTTATATGATCGATAGAACGACAATTACTATACTTATTACACACACTATTATCAATCTAACCCATATTATTAGCCATATTATGGTTATATGACCGATAGAACAACAATTACTATACTTATGACTCTTATTATTATCAATCTAACTCATATTATTAGCCATATTGTGCTTATATGATCGATAGAACGACAATTACTGTACTTATTACACTCACTGTTATCAATCTAACTCATATTATTAGCCACATTATGCTTATATGATCGATAGAACGACAATTACTATACTTAATGCACTCACTGTAATCAATCTAACTCAGATTATTAGCCATATTATGCTTATATGAACGATAGAACGACAATTACTATACTCATTACTCTTATTATTATCAATCTAACTCATATTATTAGCCACATTATGCTTATATGATCGATAGAACGACAATTACTATACTTATTACTCTTATTATTATCAATCTAACTCATATTATTAGCCATATTATGCTTATATGATCGATAGAACGACAATTACTGTACTTATTACTCTTATTATTATCAATCTAGCTCGTATTATTAGCCATATTATGCAGATATGAATGAGAGTACGACAATTACTATACTTATTACACTCACTATTATCAATCTAACTCATATCATTAGCCATATTGTGCTTACATGATCGATAGAACGACAATTACTATACTTATTACACCCACTATTATCAATCTAACTCATATTATTAGCCATATTATGCTTATATGATTGATAGAACGACAATTACTACACTCATTACTCTTATTATTATCAATAATCTAACTCATATTATTAGCCATATTATGGTTATATGACCGATAGAACGACAATTACTATACTCATTACTCTTATAATTATCAATCTAACCCATACTATTAGCCATATTATGCTTATATGATCGATAATACGACAATTACTATACTTATTACACTTATTATTATCAATCTAACTCATATTATTAGCCATATTATGCTTATATGATCGATAGAACGACAATTACTATACTTCTTACTCTTATTATTATCAATCTAACTTATATTATTAGCCATATTGTGCTTATATGATCGATAGAAATACTATTACTATACTTATTACTCTTATTATTATCAATCTAACTCATATTATTAGCCTTATTATGCTTATATGATCGATAGAACGACAATTACTATACTTATTACTCTTATTATTATCAATGTAACTTATATTATTAGCCATATTGTGCTTATATGATCGATAGAACGACTATAACTATACTTATTACTCTTATTATTATCAATCTAACTCATATTATTAACTATATTATGCAGATAGGTTCGATAGAACGACAATTACTATACTTATTACTCTTATTATTATCAATCTAACTCATGTTATTAGCCATATTATGCTTATATGATCGATAGAACGACAATTACTATACTCATTACTCATATAATTATCAATCTAACCCATACTATTAGCCATATTATGCTTATATGATCGATAATACGACAATTACTATACTCATTACTCTTATTATTATCAATCTAACTCATATTATTAACCATATTATGCAGATATGATCGATAGAACGACAATTACTATACTTATTACTCTTATTATTATCAATCTAACTCATATTATTAGCCATATTATGCTTATATGATCGATAGAACGACAATTACTATACTCATTACTCTTATTATAATCAATCTAACTCATATTATTAACCATATTATGCAGATATGATCGATAGAACGACAATTACTATACTTATTACTCTTATTATTATCAATCTAACTAATATTATTAGCCACATTATGCTTATTTGATCGATAGAACGACAATTACTATACTTATTACACTCACTGTTATCAATCTAACTCATATTATTAGCCACATTATGCTTATATGATCGATAGAACGACAATTACTATACTTATTGCACTCACTGTAATCAATCTAACTCAGATTATTAGCCATATTGTGCTTATATGATCGATAGAACGACAATTACTGTACTTATTACACTCACTATTATCAATCTAACTCATATTATTAGCCATATTACGCAGATATGATCGATAGACTGACAATTACTATACTTATTACTCTTATTATTATCAATCTAACTCATATTATTAGACATATTATGCTTATATGATTGATAGAACGGCAATTACTACACTCATTACTCTTATTATTATCAATCTAACTCATATTATTAGCCATATTATGGTTATATGACCGATAGAACGACAATTACTATACTCATTACTCTTATAATTATCAATCTAACCCATACTATTAGCCATATTATGCTTATATGATCGATAATACGACAATTACTATACTTATTACACTTATTATTATCTATCTAACTCATATTATTAGCCATATTATGCTTATATGATCGATAGAACGACAATTACTATACTTCTTACTCTTATTATTATCAATCTAACTTATATTATTAGCCATATTGTGCTTATATGATCGATAGAAATACTATTACTATACTTATTACTCTTATTATTATCAATCTAACTCATATTATTAGCCTTATTATGCTTATATGATCGATAGAACGACAATTACTATACTTATTACTCTTATTATTATCAATGTAACTTATATTATTAGCCATATTGTGCTTATATGATCGATAGAACGACTATAACTATACTTATTACTCTTATTATTATCAATCTAACTCATATTATTAGCCTTATTACGCTTATATGATCGATAGAACGACAATTACTATACTTATTACTCTTATTATTATCAATCTAACTCATATTAATAGCCTTATTATGCTTATATGATCGATAGAACGGCAATTACTATACTTATTGCACTCACAGTTATCAATCTAACTCAGATTATTAGCCATATTATGCTTATATGATCGATAGAACGACAATTACTATACTCATTACTCTTATTATTATCAATCTAACTCATATTATTAGCCATATTGTGCTTATATGATCGATAGAGCGGCAATTACTATACTTATTACACTCACTATTATCAATCTAACTCATATTATTAGCCACATTATGCTTATATGATCGACAGAACGACAACTACTATTCTCATTACTCTTATTATTATCAATCTAACTAATATTATTAGCCATATTATGCTTATATGATCGATAGTAAGACAATTACTATACTCATTTCTCTTATTGTTATCAATCTAGACCATATTATTAGCCATATTATGCTTATACGATCGATAAAACGACAATTACTACACTTATTACACTCACTATTATCAATCTAACTCATGTTATTAGCCATATTATGCTTATATGATCGATAGAACGACAATTACTATACTTATTACTCTTATTATTATCAATGTAACTTATATTATTAGCCATATTGTGCTTATATGATCGATAGAACGACTATAACTATACTTATTACTCTTATTATTATCAATCTAACTCATATTATTAGCCACATTATGCTTATATGATCGATAGAACGCCAAGTACTATACTTATTGCACTCACTGTAATCAATCTAACTCAGATTATTAGCCATATTATGCTTATATGATCGATAGAACGACAATTACTATACTCATTACTCTTATTATTATCAATCTAACTCATATTATTAGCCATATTGTGCTTATATGATCGATAGAGCGACAATTACTATACTTATTACACACACTATTATCAATCTAACCCATATTATTAGCCATATTATGGTTATATGACCGATAGAACAACAATTACTATACTTATGACTCTTATTATTATCAATCTAACTCATATTATTAGCCATATTGTGCTTATATGATCGATAGAACGACAATTACTGTACTTATTACACTCACTGTTATCAATCTAACTCATATTATTAGCCACATTATGCTTATATGATCGATAGAACGACAATTACTATACTTAATGCACTCACTGTAATCAATCTAACTCAGATTATTAGCCATATTATGCTTATATGAACGATAGAACGACAATTACTATACTCATTACTCTTATTATTATCAATCTAACTCATATTATTGGCCACATTATGCTTATATGATCGATAGAACGACAATTACTATACTTATTACTCTTATTATTATCAATCTAACTCATATTATTAGCCATATTATGCTTATATGATCGATAGAACGACAATTACTGTACTTATTACTCTTATTATTATCAATCTAGCTCGTATTATTAGCCATATTATGCAGATATGAATGAGAGTACGACAATTACTATACTTATTACACTCACTATTATCAATCTAACTCATATCATTAGCCATATTGTGCTTACATGATCGATAGAACGACAATTACTATACTTATTACACCCACTATTATCAATCTAACTCATATTATTAGCCATATTACGCAGATATGATCGATAGAACGACAACTACTATACTTATTACTCTTATTATTATCAATCTAACTCATATTATTAGCCATATTATGCTTATATGATCGATAGAACGACAATTACTATACTCATTACTCTTATTATAATCAATCTAACTCATATTATTAACCATATTATGCAGATATGATCGGTAGAACGACAATTACTATACTTATTACTCTTATTATTATCAATCTAACTCATATTATTAACCATATTATGCAGATATGATCGATAGAACGCCAATTACTATACTTATTACTCTTATTATTATCAATCTAACTCATATTATTAGCCACATTATGCTTATATGATCGATAGAACGACAATTACTATACTTATTACTCTTATTATTATCAATCTAACTCATATTATTAGCCATATTATGCTTATATGATCCATAGAACGACAATTACTTCACTTCTTACTCTTATTATTATCAATCTAACTTATATTATTAGCCATATTGTGCTTATATGATCGATAGAACGACTATTACTATACTCATTACTCTTATTATTATCAATCTAACTCATATTATTAGCCACATTATGCTTATATGATCGATAGAACGACAATTACTATACTTATTACTCTTATTATTATCAATCTAACTCATATTATTAGCCATATTATGCTTATATGATCGATAGAACGACAATTACTGTACTTATTACTCTTATTATTATCAATCTAGCTCGTATTATTAGCCATATTATGCAGATATGAATGAGAGTACGACAATTACTATACTTATTACACTCACTATTATCAATCTAACTCATATCATTAGCCATATTGTGCTTACATGATCGATAGAACGACAATTACTATACTTATTACACCCACTATTATCAATCTAACTCATATTATTAGCCATATTACGCAGATATGATCGATAGAACGACAACTACTATACTTATTACTCTTATTATTATCAATCTAACTCATATTATTAGCCATATTATGCTTATATGATCGATAGAACGACAATTACTATACTCATTACTCTTATTATAATCAATCTAACTCATATTATTAACCATATTATGCAGATATGATCGGTAGAACGACAATTACTATACTTATTACTCTTATTATTATCAATCTAACTCATATTATTAACCATATTATGCAGATATGATCGATAGAACGCCAATTACTGTACTTATTACTCTTATTATTATCAATCTAGCTCGTATTATTAGCCATATTATGCAGATATGAATGAGAGTACGACAATTACTATACTTATTACACTCACTATTATCAATCTAACTCATATCATTAGCCATATTGTGCTTACATGATCGATAGAACGACAATTACTATACTTATTACACCCACTATTATCAATCTAACTCATATTATTAGCCATATTACGCAGATATGATCGATAGAACGACAACTACTATACTTATTACTCTTATTATTATCAATCTAACTCATATTATTAGCCATATTATGCTTATATGATCGATAGAACGACAATTACTATACTCATTACTCTTATTATAATCAATCTAACTCATATTATTAACCATATTATGCAGATATGATCGGTAGAACGACAATTACTATACTTATTACTCTTATTATTATCAATCTAACTCATATTATTAACCATATTATGCAGATATGATCGATAGAACGCCAATTACTATACTTATTACTCTTATTATTATCAATCTAACTCATATTATTAGCCACATTATGCTTATATGATCGATAGAACGACAATTACTATACTTATTACTCTTATTATTATCAATCTAACTCATATTATTAGCCATATTATGCTTATATGATCCATAGAACGACAATTACTTCACTTCTTACTCTTATTATTATCAATCTAACTTATATTATTAGCCATATTGTGCTTATATGATCGATAGAACGACTATTACTATACTTATTACTCTTATTATTATCAATCTAGCTCATATTATTAGCCATATTATGCAGATATGATCGAGAGTACGACAATTACTATACTTATTACACTCACTATTATCAATCTAACTCATATTATTAGCCATATTACGCAGATATGATCGATAGACCGACAATTACTATACTTATTACTCTTATTATTATCAATCTAACTCATATTATTAGCCTTATTATGCTTATATGATTGATAGAACGACAATTACTACACTCATTACTCTTATTATTATCAATCTAACTCATATTATTAGCCATATTATGGTTATATGACCGATAGAACGACAATTACTATACTCATTACTCTTATAATTATCAATCTAACCCATACTATTAGCCATATTATGCTTATATGATCGATAATACGACAATTACTATACTTATTACACTTATTATTATCAATCTAACTCATATTATTAGCCATATTATGCTTATATGATCGATAGAACGACAATTACTATACTTCTTACTCTTATTATTATCAATCTAACTTATATTATTAGCCATATTGTGCTTATATGATCGATAGAAATACTATTACTATACTTATTACTCTTATTATTATCAATCTAACTCATATTATTAGCCTTATTATGCTTATATGATCGATAGAACGACAATTACTATACTTATTACTCTTATTATTATCAATGTAACTTATATTATTAGCCATATTGTGCTTATATGATCGATAGAACGACTATAACTATACTTATTACTCTTATTATTATCAATCTAACTCATATTATTAGCCTTATTATGCTTATATGATCGATAGAACGACAATTACTATACTTATTACTCTTATTATTATCAATCTAACTCATATTAATAGCCTTATTATGCTTATATGATCGATAGAACGGCAATTACTATACTTATTGCACTCACAGTTATCAATCTAACTCAGATTATTAGCCATATTATGCTTATATGATCGATAGAACGACAATTACTATACTCATTACTCTTATTATTATCAATCTAACTCATATTATTAGCCATATTGTGCTTACATGATCGATAGAGCGGCAATTACTATACTTATTACACTCACTATTATCAATCTAACTCAAATTATTAGCCACATTATGCTTATATGATCGACAGAACGACAACTACTATTCTCATTACTCTTATTATTATCAATCTAACTAATATTATTAGCCATATTATGCTTATATGATCGATAGTAAGACAATTACTATACTCATTTCTCTTATTGTTATCAATCTAGACCATATTATTAGCCATATTATGCTTATACGATCGATAAAACGACAATTACTACACTTATTACACTCACTATTATCAATCTAACTCATGTTATTAGCCATATTATGCTTATATGATCGATAGAACGACAATTACTATACTTATTACTCTTATTATTATCAATGTAACTTATATTATTTGCCATATTGTGCTTATATGATCGATAGAACGACTATAACTATACTTATTACTCTTATTATTATCAATCTAACTCATATTATTAGCCACATTATGCTTATATGATCGATAGAACGCCAAGTACTATACTTATTGCACTCACTGTAATCAATCTAACTCAGATTATTAGCCATATTATGCTCATATGATCGATAGAACGACAATTACTATACTCATTACTCTTATTATTATCAATCTAACTCATATTATTAGCCATATTGTGCTTATATGATCGATAGAGCGACAATTACTATACTTATTACACACACTATTATCAATCTAACCCATATTATTAGCCATATTATGGTTATATGACCGATAGAACAACAATTACTATACTTATGACTCTTATTATTATCAATCTAACTCATATTATTAGCCATATTGTGCTTATATGATCGATAGAACGACAATTACTGTACTTATTACACTCACTGTTATCAATCTAACCCATATTATTAGCCATATTATGCTTATATGATCGATAGAACGACAATTACTATACTTAATGCACTCACTGTAATCAATCTAACTCAGATTATTAGCCATATTATGCTTATATGAACGATAGAACGACAATTACTATACTCATTACTCTTATTATTATCAATCTAACTCATATTATTAGCCACATTATGCTTATATGATCGATAGAACGACAATTACTATACTTATTACTCTTATTATTATCAATCTAACTCATATTATTAGCCATATTATGCTTATATGATCGATAGAACGACAATTACTGTACTTATTACTCTTATTATTATCAATCTAGCTCGTATTATTAGCCATATTATGCAGATATGAATGAGAGTACGACAATTACTATACTTATTACACTCACTATTATCAATCTAACTCATATCATTAGCCATATTGTGCTTACATGATCGATAGAACGACAATTACTATACTTATTACACCCACTATTATCAATCTAACTCATATTATTAGCCATATTACGCAGATATGATCGATAGAACGACAACTACTATACTTATTACTCTTATTATTATCAATCTAACTCATATTATTAGCCATATTATGCTTATATGATCGATAGAACGACAATTACTATACTCATTACTCTTATTACAATCAATCTAACTCATATTATTAACCATATTATGCAGATATGATCGGTAGAACGACAATTACTATACTTATTACTCTTATTATTATCAATCTAACTCATATTATTAACCATATTATGCAGATATGATCGATAGAACGACAATTACTATACTTATTACTCTTATTATTATCAATCTAACTCATATTATTAGCCACATTATGCTTATATGATCGATAGAACGACAATTACTATACTTATTACTCTTATTATTATCAATCTAACTCATATTATTAGCCATATTATGCTTATATGATCCATAGAACGACAATTACTTCACTTCTTACTCTTATTATTATCAATCTAACTTATATTATTAGCCATATTGTGCTTATATGATCGATAGAACGACTATTACTATACTTATTACTCTTATTATTATCAATCTAGCTCATATTATTAGCCATATTATGCAGATATGATCGAGAGTACGACAATTACTATACTTATTACACTCACTATTATCAATCTAACTCATATTATTAGCCATATTACGCAGATATGATCGATAGACCGACAATTACTATACTTATTACTCTTATTATTATCAATCTAACTCATATTATTAGCCATATTATGCTTATGATTGATAGAACGACAATTACTACACTCATTACTCTTATTATTATCAATCTAACTCATATTATTAGCCATATTATGGTTATATGACCGATAGAACGACAATTACTATACTCATTACTCTTATAATTATCAATCTAACCCATACTATTAGCCATATTATGCTTATATGATCGATAATACGACAATTACTATACTTATTACACTTATTATTATCAATCTAACTCATATTATTAGCCATATTATGCTTATATGATCGATAGAACGACAATTACTATACTTCTTACTCTTATTATTATCAATCTAACTTATATTATTAGCCATATTGTGCTTATATGATCGATAGAAATACTATTACTATACTTATTACTCTTATTATTATCAATCTAACTCATATTATTAGCCTTATTATGCTTATATGATCGATAGAACGACAATTACTATACTTATTATTCTTATTATTATCAATGTAACTTATATTATTAGCCATATTGTGCTTATATGATCGATAGAACGACTATAACTATACTTATTACTCTTATTATTATCAATCTAACTCATATTATTAGCCTTATTATGCATATATGATCGATAGAACGACAATTACTATACTTATTACTCTTATTATTATCAATCTAACTCATATTAATAGCCTTATTATGCTTATCTGATCGATAGAACGGCAACTACTATACTTATTGCACTCACAGTTATCAATCTAACTCAGATTATTAGCCATATTATGCTTATATGATCGATAGAACGACAATTACTATACTCATTAATCTTATTATTATCAATCTAACTCATATTATTAGCCATATTGTGCTTATATGATCGATAGAGCGGCAATTACTATACTTATTACACTCACTATTATCAATCTAACTCATATTATTAGCCACATTATGCTTATATGATCGACAGAACGACAACTACTATTCTCATTACTCTTATTATTATCAATCTAACTAATATTATTAGCCATATTATGCTTATATGATCGATAGAACGACTATAACTATACTTATTACTCTTATTATTATCAATCTAACTCATATTATTAGCCTTATTATGCTTATATGATCGATAGAACGACAATTACTATACTCATTACTCTTATTATTATCAATCTAACTCATATTATTAGCCATATTGTGCTTATATGATCGATAGAGCGGCAATTACTATACTTATTACACTCACTATTATCAATCTAACTCAAATTATTAGCCACATTATGCTTATATGATCGACAGAACGACAACTACTATTCTCATTACTCTTATTATTATCAATCTAACTAATATTATTAGCCATATTATGCTTATATGATCGATAGTAAGACAATTACTATACTCATTTCTCTTATTGTTATCAATCTAGACCATATTATTAGCCATATTATGCTTATACGATCGATAAAACGACAATTACTACACTTATTGCACTCATTATTATCAATCTAACTCATGTTATTAGCCATATTATGCTTATATGATCGATAGAACGACAATTACTATACTTATTACTCTTATTATTATCAATGTAACTTATATTATTAGCCATATTGTGCTTATATGATCGATAGAACGACTATAACTATACTTATTACTCTTATTATTATCAATCTAACTCATATTATTAGCCACATTATGCTTATATGATCGATAGAACGCCAAGTACTATACTTATTGCACTCACTGTAATCAATCTAACTCAGATTATTAGCCATATTATGCTTATATGATCGATAGAACGACAATTACTATACTCATTACTCTTATTATTATCAATCTAACTCATATTATTAGCCATATTGTGCTTATATGATCGATAGAGCGACAATTACTATACTTATTACACACACTATTATCAATCTAACCCATATTATTAGCCATATTATGGTTATATGACCGATAGAACAACAATTACTATACTTATGACTCTTATTATTATCAATCTAACTCATATTATTAGCCATATTGTGCTTATATGATCGATAGAACGACAATTACTGTACTTATTACACTCACTGTTATCAATCTAACTCATATTATTAGCCACATTATGCTTATATGATCGATAGAACGACAATTACTATACTTAATGCACTCACTGTAATCAATCTAACTCAGATTATTAGCCATATTATGCTTATATGAACGATAGAACGACAATTACTATACTCATTACTCTTATTATTATCAATCTAACTCATATTATTAGCCACATTATGCTTATATGATCGATAGAACGACAATTACTATACTTATTACTCTTATTATTATCAATCTAACTCATATTATTAGCCATATTATGCTTATATGATCGATAGAACGACAATTACTGTACTTATTACTCTTATTATTATCAATCTAGCTCGTATTATTAGCCATATTATGCAGATATGAATGAGAGTACGACAATTACTATACTTATTACACTCACTATTATCAATCTAACTCATATCATTAGCCATATTGTGCTTACATGATCGATAGAACGACAATTACTATACTTATTACACCCACTATTATCAATCTAACTCATATTATTAGCCATATTACGCAGATATGATCGATAGAACGACAACTACTATACTTATTACTCTTATTATTATCAATCTAACTCATATTATTAGCCATATTATGCTTATATGATCGATAGAACGACAATTACTATACTCATTACTCTTATTACAATCAATCTAACTCATATTATTAACCATATTATGCAGATATGATCGGTAGAACGACAATTACTATACTTATTACTCTTATTATTATCAATCTAACTCATATTATTAACCATATTATGCAGATATGATCGATAGAACGACAATTACTATACTTATTACTCTTATTATTATCAATCTAACTCATATTATTAGCCACATTATGCTTATATGATCGATAGAACGACAATTACTATACTTATTACCCTTATTATTATCAATCTAACTCATATTATTAGCCATATTATGCTTATATGATCCATAGAACGACAATTACTTCACTTCTTACTCTTATTATTATCAATCTAACTTATATTATTAGCCATATTGTGCTTATATGATCGATAGAACGACTATTACTATACTTATTACTCTTATTATTATCAATCTAGCTCATATTATTAGCCATATTATGCAGATATGATCGAGAGTACGACAATTACTATACTTATTACACTCACTATTATCAATCTAACTCATATTATTAGCCATATTACGCAGATATGATCGATAGACCGACAATTACTATACTTATTACTCTTATTATTATCAATCTAACTTATATTATTAGCCATATTGTGCTTATATGATCGATAGAAATACTATTACTATACTTATTACTCTTATTATTATCAATCTAACTCATATTATTAGCCTTATTATGCTTATATGATCGATAGAACGACAATTACTATACTTATTACTCTTATTATTATCAATGTAACTTATATTATTAGCCATATTGTGCTTATATGATCGATAGAACGACTATAACTATACTTATTACTCTTATTATTATCAATCTAACTCATATTATTAGCCTTATTATGCTTATATGATCGATAGAACGACAATTACTATACTTATTACTCTTATTATTATCAATCTAACTCATATTAATAGCCTTATTATGCTTATATGATCGATAGAACGGCAATTACTATACTTATTGCACTCACTGTTATCAATCTAACTCAGATTATTAGGCATATTATGCTTATATGATCGATAGAACGACAATTACTATACTCATTACTCTTATTACTATCAATCTAGCTCATATTATTAGCCATATTATGGTTATATGACCGATAGAAGGACAATTACTATACTCATTACTCTTATAATTATCAATCTAACCCATACTATTAGCCATATTATGCTTATATGATCGATAATACGACAATTACTATACTCATTACTCTTATTATTATCAATCTAACTCATATTATTAACCATATTATGCAGATATGATCGATAGAACGACAATTACTATACTTATTACTCTTATTATTATCAATCTAACTCATATTATTAGCCACATTATGCTTATATGATCGATAGAACGACAATTACTATACTTATTACTCTTATTATTATCAATCTAACTCATATTATTAGCCATATTATGCTTATATGATCCATAGAACGACAATTACTTCACTTCTTACTCTTATTATTATCAATCTAACTTATATTATTAGCCATATTGTGCTTATATGATCGATAGAACGACTATTACTATACTTATTACTCTTATTATTATCAATCTAGCTCATATTATTAGCCATATTATGCAGATATGATCGAGAGTACGACAATTACTATACTTATTACACTCACTATTATCAATCTAACTCATATTATTAGCCATATTACGCAGATATGATCGATAGACCGACAATTACTATACTTATTACTCTTATTATTATCAATCTAACTTATATTATTAGCCATATTGTGCTTATATGATCGATAGAAATACTATTACTATACTTATTACTCTTATTATTATCAATCTAACTCATATTATTAGCCTTATTATGCTTATATGATCGATAGAACGACAATTACTATACTTATTACTCTTATTATTATCAATGTAACTTATATTATTAGCCATATTGTGCTTATATGATCGATAGAACGACTATAACTATACTTATTACTCTTATTATTATCAATCTAACTCATATTATTAGCCTTATTATGCTTATATGATCGATAGAACGACAATTACTATACTTATTACTCTTATTATTATCAATCTAACTCATATTAATAGCCTTATTATGCTTATATGATCGATAGAACGGCAATTACTATACTTATTGCACTCACTGTTATCAATCTAACTCAGATTATTAGGCATATTATGCTTATATGATCGATAGAACGACAATTACTATACTCATTACTCTTATTACTATCAATCTAGCTCATATTATTAGCCATATTATGGTTATATGACCGATAGAAGGACAATTACTATACTCATTACTCTTATAATTATCAATCTAACCCATACTATTAGCCATATTATGCTTATATGATCGATAATACGACAATTACTATACTCATTACTCTTATTATTATCAATCTAACTCATATTATTAACCATATTATGCAGATATGATCGATAGAACGACAATTACTATACTTATTACTCTTATTATTATCAATCTAACTCATATTATTAGCCATATTATGCTTATATGATCGATAGAACGACAATTACTATACTCATTACTCTTATTATAATCAATCTAACTCATATTATTAACCATATTATGCAGATATGATCGATAGAACGACAATTACTATACTTATTACTCTTATTATTATCAATCTAACTAATATTATTAGCCACATTATGCTTATTTGATCGATAGAACGACAATTACTATACTTATTACACTCACTGTTATCAATCTAACTCATATTATTAGCCACATTATGCTTATATGATCGATAGAACGACAATTACTATACTTATTGCACTCACTGTAATCAATCTAACTCAGATTATTAGCCATATTGTGCTAATATGATCGATAGAACGACAATTACTGTACTTATTACACTCACTGTTATCAATCTAACTCATATTATTAGCCATATTACGCAGATATGATCGATAGAACGACAATTACTGTACTTATTACTCTTATTATTATCAATCTAACTCATATTATTAGCCATATTATGCTTATATGATTGATAGAACGACAATTACTACACTCATTACTCTTATTATTATCAATCTAACTCATATTATTAGCAATATTATGCTTATATGATCGATAGAACGACAATTACTGTACTTATTACTCTTATTATTATCAATCTAGCTCATATTATTAGCCATATTATGCAGATATGATCGAGAGTACGACAATTACTATACTTATTACACTCACTATTATCAATCTAACTCATATCATTAGCCATATTGTGCTTATATGATCGATAGAACGACAATTACTATACTTATTACACTCACTATTATCAATCTATCTCATATTATTAGCCATATTACGCAGATATGATCGATAGAACGACAATTACTATACTTATTACTCTTATTATTATCAATCTAACTCATATTATTAGCCATATTATGCTTATATGATTGATAGAACGACAATTACTACACTCATTACTCTTATTATTATCAATCTAACGCATATTATTAGCAATATTATGCTTATATGATCGATAGAACGACAATTACTGTACTTATTACTCTTATTATTATCAATCTAACTCATATTATTAGCCATATTATGCTTATATGATCGATAGAACGACAATTACTATACTTCTTACTCTTATTATTATCAATCTAACTTATATTATTAGCCATATTGTGCTTATATGATCGATAGAAATACTATTACTATACTTATTACTCTTATTATTATCAATCTAACTCATATTATTAGCCTTATTATGCTTATATGATCGATAGAACGACAATTACTATACTTATTACTCTTATTATTATCAATGTAACTTATATTATTAGCCATATTGTGCTTATATGATCGATAGAACGACTATAACTATACTTATTACTCTTATTATTATCAATCTAACTAATATTATTAGCCATATTATGCTTATATGATCGATAGTAAGACAATTACTACACTCATTTCTCTTATTGTTATCAATCTAGACCATATTATTAGCCATATTATGCTTATACGATCGATAAAACGACAATTACTACACTTATTACACTCACTATTATCAATCTAACTCATGTTATTAGCCATATTATGCTTATATGATCGATAGAACGACAATTACTATACTTATTACTCTTATTATTATCAATCTAACTCATATTATTAACCATATTATGCTTATATGATCCATAGAACGACAATTACTTCACTTCTTACTCTTATAATATCAATCTAACTTATATTATTAGCCATATTGTGCTTATATGATCGATAGAACGACTATTACTATACTTATTACTCTTATTATTATCAATCTAGCTCATATTATTAGCCATATTATGCAGATATGATCGAGAGTACGACAATTACTATACTTATTACACTCACTATTATCAATCTAACTCATATTATTAGCCATATTACGCAGATATGATCGATAGACCGACAATTACTATACTTATTACTCTTATTATTATCGATCTAACTTATATTATTAGCCATATTGTGCTTATATGATCGATAGAAATACTATTACTATACTTATTACTCTTATTATTATCAGTCTAACTCATATTATTAGCCTTATTATGCTTATATGATCGATAGAACGACAATTACTATACTTATTACTCTTATTATTATCAATGTAACTTATATTATTAGCCATATTGTGCTTATATGATCGATAGAACGACTATAACTATACTTATTACTCTTATTATTATCAATCTAACTCATATTATTAGCCTTATTATGCTTATATGATCGATAGAACGACAATTACTATACTTATTACTCTTATTATTATCAATCTAACTCATATTAATAGCCTTATTATGCTTATATGATCGATAGAACGGCAATTACTATACTTATTGCACTCACTGTTATCAATCTAACTCAGATTATTAGGCATATTATGCTTATATGATCGATAGAACGACAATTACTATACTCATTACTCTTATTACTATCAATCTAGCTCATATTATTAGCCATATTATGGTTATATGACCGATAGAAGGACAATTACTATACTCACTACTCTTATAATTATCAATCTAACCCATACTATTAGCCATATTATGCTTATATGATCGATAATACGACAATTACTATACTCATTACTCTTATTATTATCAATCTAACTCATATTATTAACCATATTATGCAGATATGATCGATAGAACGACAATTACTATACTTATTACTCTTATTATTATCAATCTAACTCATATTATTAGCCATATTATGCTTATATGATCGATAGAACGACAATTACTATACTCATTACTCTTATTATAATCAATCTAACTCATATTATTAACCATATTATGCAGATATGATCGATAGAACGACAATTACTATACTTATTACTCTTATTATTATCAATCTAACTAATATTATTAGCCACATTATGCTTATTTGATCGATAGAACGACAATTACTATACTTATTACACTCACTGTTATCAATCTAACTCATATTATTAGCCACATTATGCTTATATGATCGATAGAACGACAATTACTATACTTATTGCACTCACTGTAATCAATCTAACTCAGATTATTAGCCATATTGTGCTTATATGATCGATAGAACGACAATTACTGTACTTATTACACTCACTGTTATCAATCTAACTCATATTATTAGCCATATTACGCAGATATGATCGATAGAACGACAATTACTATACTTATTACTCTTATTATTATCAATCTAACTCATATTATTAGCCATATTATGCTTATATGATTGATAGAACGACAATTACTACACTCATTACTCTTATTATTATCAATCTAACTCATATTATTAGCAATATTATGCTTATATGATCGATAGAACGACAATTACTGTACTTATTACTCTTATTATTATCAATCTAGCTCATATTATTAGCCATATTATGCAGATATGATCGAGAGTACGACAATTACTATACTTATTACACTCACTATTATCAATCTAACTCATATCATTAGCCATATTGTGCTTATATGATCGATAGAACGACAATTACTATACTTATTACACTCACTATTATCAATCTATCTCATATTATTAGCCATATTACGCAGATATGATCGATAGAACGACAATTACTATACTTATTACTCTTATTATTATCAATCTAACTCATATTATTAGCCATATTATGCTTATATGATTGATAGAACGACAATTACTACACTCATTACTCTTATTATTATCAATCTAACTCATATTATTAGCAATATTATGCTTATATGATCGATAGAACGACAATTACTGTACTTATTACTCTTATTATTATCAATCTAACTCATATTATTAGCCATATTATGCTTATATGATCGATAGAACGACAATTACTATACTTCTTACTCTTATTATTATCAATCTAACTTATATTATTAGCCATATTGTGCTTATATGATCGATAGAAATACTATTACTATACTTATTACTCTTATTATTATCAATCTAACTCATATTATTAGCCTTATTATGCTTATATGATCGATAGAACGACAATTACTATACTTATTACTCTTATTATTATCAATGTAACTTATATTATTAGCCATATTGTGCTTATATGATCGATAGAACGACTATAACTATACTTATTACTCTTATTATTATCAATCTAACTAATATTATTAGCCATATCATGCTTATATGATCGATAGTAAGACAATTACTACACTCATTTCTCTTATTGTTATCAATCTAGACCATATTATTAGCCATATTATGCTTATACGATCGATAAAACGACAATTACTACACTTATTACACTCACTATTATCAATCTAACTCATGTTATTAGCCATATTATGCTTATATGATCGATAGAACGACAATTACTATACTTATTACTCTTATTATTATCAATGTAACTTATATTATTAGCCATATTGTGCTTATATGATCGATAGAACGACTATAACTATACTTATTACTCTTATTATTATCAATCTAACTCATATTATTAGCCACATTATGCTTATATGATCGATAGTAAGACAATTACTATACTCATTTCTCTTATTGTTATCAATCTAGACCATATTATTAGCCATATTATGCTTATACGATCGATAAAACGACAATTACTACACTTATTACACTCACTATTATCAATCTAACTCATGTTATTAGCCATATTATGCTTATATGATCGATAGAACGACAATTACTATACTTATTACTCTTATTATTATCAATGTAACTTATATTATTAGCCATATTGTGCTTATATGATCGATAGAACGACTATAACTATACTTATTACTCTTATTATTATCAATCTAACTCATATTATTAGCCACATTATGCTTATATGATCGATAGAACGCCAAGTACTATACTTATTGCACTCACTGTAATCAATCTAACTCAGATTATTAGCCATATTATGCTTATATGATCGATAGAACGACAATTACTATACTCATTACTCTTATTATTATCAATCTAACTCATATTATTAGCCATATTGTGCTTATATGATCGATAGAGCGACAATTACTATACTTATTACACACACTATTATCAATCTAACCCATATTATTAGCCATATTATGGTTATATGACCGATAGAACAACAATTACTATACTTATGACTCTTATTATTATCAATCTAACTCATATTATTAGCCATATTGTGCTTATATGATCGGTAGAACGACAATTACTGTACTTATTACACTCACTGTTATCAATCTAACTCATATTATTAGCCACATTATGCTTATATGATCGATAGAACGACAATTACTATACTTAATGCACTCACTGTAATCAATCTAACTCAGATTATTAGCCATATTATGCTTATATGAACGATAGAACGACAATTACTATACTCATTACTCTTATTATTATCAATCTAACTCATATTATTAGCCACATTATGCTTATATGATCGATAGAACGACAATTACTATACTTATTACTCTTATTATTATCAATCTAACTCATATTATTAGCCATATTATGCTTATATGATCGATAGAACGACAATTACTGTACTTATTACTCTTATTATTATCAATCTAGCTCGTATTATTAGCCATATTATGCAGATATGAATGAGAGTACGACAATTACTATACTTATTACACTCACTATTATCAATCTAACTCATATCATTAGCCATATTGTGCTTACATGATCGATAGAACGACAATTACTATACTCATTACTCTTATTATTATCAATCTAACTCATATTATTAGCCATATTGTGCTTATATGATCGATAGAGCGGCAATTACTATACTTATTACACTCACTATTATCAATCTAACTCAAATTATTAGCCACATTATGCTTATATGATCGACAGAACGACAACTACTATTCTCATTACTCTTATTATTATCAATCTAACTAATATTATTAGCCATATTGTGCTTATATGATCGATAGAACGACTATAACTATACTTATTACTCTTATTATTATCAATCTAACTCATATTATTAGCCACATTATGCTTATATGATCGATAGAACGCCAAGTACTATACTTATTGCACTCACTGTAATCAATCTAACTCAGATTATTAGCCATATTATGCTTATATGATCGATAGAACGACAATTACTATACTTAATGCACTCACTGTAATCAATCTAACTCAGATTATTAGCCATATTATGCTTATATGAACGATAGAACGACAATTACTATACTCATTACTCTTATTATTATCAATCTAACTCATATTATTAGCCACATTATGCTTATATGATCGATAGAACGACAATTACTATACTTATTACTCTTATTATTATCAATCTAACTCATATTATTAGCCATATTATGCTTATATGATCGATAGAACGACAATTACTGTACTTATTACTCTTATTATTATCAATCTAGCTCGTATTATTAGCCATATTATGCAGATATGAATGAGAGTACGACAATTACTATACTTATTACACTCACTATTATCAATCTAACTCATATCATTAGCCATATTGTGCTTACATGATCGATAGAACGACAATTACTATACTTATTACACCCACTATTATCAATCTAACTCATATTATTAGCCATATTACGCAGATATGATCGATAGAACGACAACTACTATACTTATTACTCTTATTATTATCAATCTAACTCATATTATTAGCCATATTATGCTTATATGATCGATAGAACGACAATTACTATACTCATTACTCTTATTACAATCAATCTAACTCATATTATTAACCATATTATGCAGATATGATCGGTAGAACGACAATTACTATACTTATTACTCTTATTATTATCAATCTAACTCA
This sequence comes from Megachile rotundata, assembly GCF_050947335.1. Classification (NCBI taxonomy): domain Eukaryota; kingdom Metazoa; phylum Arthropoda; class Insecta; order Hymenoptera; family Megachilidae; genus Megachile; species Megachile rotundata. Next base: position 61,244 of record NW_027473590.1, on the reverse strand, counting down.
TATTATTAACCATATTATGCAGATATGATCGATAGAACGACAATTACTATACTTATTACTCTTATTATTATCAATCTAACTCATATTATTAGCCACATTATGCTTATATGATCGATAGAACGACAATTACTATACTTATTACTCTTATTATTATCAATCTAACTCATATTATTAGCCATATTATGCTTATATGATCCATAGAACGACAATTACTTCACTTCTTACTCTTATTATTATCAATCTAACTTATATTATTAGCCATATTGTGCTTATATGATCGATAGAACGACTATTACTATACTTATTACTCTTATTATTATCAATCTAGCTCATATTATTAGCCATATTATGCAGATATGATCGAGAGTACGACAATTACTATACTTATTACACTCACTATTATCAATCTAACTCATATTATTAGCCATATTACGCAGATATGATCGATAGACCGACAATTACTATACTTATTACTCTTATTATTATCAATCTAACTTATATTATTAGCCATATTGTGCTTATATGATCGATAGAAATACTATTACTATACTTATTACTCTTATTATTATCAATCTAACTCATATTATTAGCCTTATTATGCTTATATGATCGATAGAACGACAATTACTATACTTATTACTCTTATTATTATCAATGTAACTTATATTATTAGCCATATTGTGCTTATATGATCGATAGAACGACTATAACTATACTTATTACTCTTATTATTATCAATCTAACTCATATTATTAGCCTTATTATGCTTATATGATCGATAGAACGACAATTACTATACTTATTACTCTTATTATTATCAATCTAACTCATATTAATAGCCTTATTATGCTTATATGATCGATAGAACGGCAATTACTATACTTATTGCACTCACTGTTATCAATCTAACTCAGATTATTAGGCATATTATGCTTATATGATCGATAGAACGACAATTACTATACTCATTACTCTTATTACTATCAATCTAGCTCATATTATTAGCCATATTATGGTTATATGACCGATAGAAGGACAATTACTATACTCATTACTCTTATAATTATCAATCTAACCCATACTATTAGCCATATTATGCTTATATGATCGATAATACGACAATTACTATACTCATTACTCTTATTATTATCAATCTAACTCATATTATTAACCATATTATGCAGATATGATCGATAGAACGACAATTACTATACTTATTACTCTTATTATTATCAATCTAACTCATATTATTAGCCACATTATGCTTATATGATCGATAGAACGACAATTACTATACTTATTACTCTTATTATTATCAATCTAACTCATATTATTAGCCATATTATGCTTATATGATCCATAGAACGACAATTACTTCACTTCTTACTCTTATTATTATCAATCTAACTTATATTATTAGCCATATTGTGCTTATATGATCGATAGAACGACTATTACTATACTTATTACTCTTATTATTATCAATCTAGCTCATATTATTAGCCATATTATGCAGATATGATCGAGAGTACGACAATTACTATACTTATTACACTCACTATTATCAATCTAACTCATATTATTAGCCATATTACGCAGATATGATCGATAGACCGACAATTACTATACTTATTACTCTTATTATTATCAATCTAACTTATATTATTAGCCATATTGTGCTTATATGATCGATAGAAATACTATTACTATACTTATTACTCTTATTATTATCAATCTAACTCATATTATTAGCCTTATTATGCTTATATGATCGATAGAACGACAATTACTATACTTATTACTCTTATTATTATCAATCTAACTCATATTATTAGCCTTATTATGCTTATATGATCGATAGAACGACAATTACTATACTTATTACTCTTATTATTATCAATGTAACTTATATTATTAGCCATATTGTGCTTATATGATCGATAGAACGACTATAACTATACTTATTACTCTTATTATTATCAATCTAACTCATATTATTAGCCTTATTATGCTTATATGATCGATAGAACGACAATTACTATACTTATTACTCTTATTATTATCAATCTAACTCATATTAATAGCCTTATTATGCTTATATGATCGATAGAACGGCAATTACTATACTTATTGCACTCACTGTTATCAATCTAACTCAGATTATTAGGCATATTATGCTTATATGATCGATAGAACGACAATTACTATACTCATTACTCTTATTACTATCAATCTAGCTCATATTATTAGCCATATTATGGTTATATGACCGATAGAAGGACAATTACTATACTCATTACTCTTATAATTATCAATCTAACCCATACTATTAGCCATATTATGCTTATATGATCGATAATACGACAATTACTATACTCATTACTCTTATTATTATCAATCTAACTCATATTATTAACCATATTATGCAGATATGATCGATAGAACGACAATTACTATACTTATTACTCTTATTATTATCAATCTAACTCATATTATTAGCCATATTATGCTTATATGATCGATAGAACGACAATTACTATACTCATTACTCTTATTATAATCAATCTAACTCATATTATTAACCATATTATGCAGATATGATCGATAGAACGACAATTACTATACTTATTACTCTTATTATTATCAATCTAACTAATATTATTAGCCACATTATGCTTATTTGATCGATAGAACGACAATTACTATACTTATTACACTCACTGTTATCAATCTAACTCATATTATTAGCCACATTATGCTTATATGATCGATAGAACGACAATTACTATACTTATTGCACTCACTGTAATCAATCTAACTCAGATTATTAGCCATATTGTGCTAATATGATCGATAGAACGACAATTACTGTACTTATTACACTCACTGTTATCAATCTAACTCATATTATTAGCCATATTACGCAGATATGATCGATAGAACGACAATTACTGTACTTATTACTCTTATTATTATCAATCTAACTCATATTATTAGCCATATTATGCTTATATGATTGATAGAACGACAATTACTACACTCATTACTCTTATTATTATCAATCTAACTCATATTATTAGCAATATTATGCTTATATGATCGATAGAACGACAATTACTGTACTTATTACTCTTATTATTATCAATCTAGCTCATATTATTAGCCATATTATGCAGATATGATCGAGAGTACGACAATTACTATACTTATTACACTCACTATTATCAATCTAACTCATATCATTAGCCATATTGTGCTTATATGATCGATAGAACGACAATTACTATACTTATTACACTCACTATTATCAATCTATCTCATATTATTAGCCATATTACGCAGATATGATCGATAGAACGACAATTACTATACTTATTACTCTTATTATTATCAATCTAACTCATATTATTAGCCATATTATGCTTATATGATTGATAGAACGACAATTACTACACTCATTACTCTTATTATTATCAATCTAACTCATATTATTAGCAATATTATGCTTATATGATCGATAGAACGACAATTACTGTACTTATTACTCTTATTATTATCAATCTAACTCATATTATTAGCCATATTATGCTTATATGATCGATAGAACGACAATTACTATACTTCTTACTCTTATTATTATCAATCTAACTTATATTATTAGCCATATTGTGCTTATATGATCGATAGAAATACTATTACTATACTTATTACTCTTATTATTATCAATCTAACTCATATTATTAGCCTTATTATGCTTATATGATCGATAGAACGACAATTACTATACTTATTACTCTTATTATTATCAATGTAACTTATATTATTAGCCATATTGTGCTTATATGATCGATAGAACGACTATAACTATACATATTACTCTTATTATTATCAATCTAACTAATATTATTAGCCATATTATGCTTATATGATCGATAGTAAGACAATTACTACACTCATTTCTCTTATTGTTATCAATCTAGACCATATTATTAGCCATATTATGCTTATACGATCGATAAAACGACAATTACTACACTTATTACACTCACTATTATCAATCTAACTCATGTTATTAGCCATATTATGCTTATATGATCGATAGAACGACAATTACTATACTTATTACTCTTATTATTATCAATCTAACTCATATTATTAACCATATTATGCTTATATGATCCATAGAACGACAATTACTTCACTTCTTACTCTTATAATATCAATCTAACTTATATTATTAGCCATATTGTGCTTATATGATCGATAGAACGACTATTACTATACTTATTACTCTTATTATTATCAATCTAGCTCATATTATTAGCCATATTATGCAGATATGATCGAGAGTACGACAATTACTATACTTATTACACTCACTATTATCAATCTAACTCATATTATTAGCCATATTACGCAGATATGATCGATAGACCGACAATTACTATACTTATTACTCTTATTATTATCAATCTAACTTATATTATTAGCCATATTGTGCTTATATGATCGATAGAAATACTATTACTATACTTATTACTCTTATTATTATCAGTCTAACTCATATTATTAGCCTTATTATGCTTATATGATCGATAGAACGACAATTACTATACTTATTACTCTTATTATTATCAATGTAACTTATATTATTAGCCATATTGTGCTTATATGATCGATAGAACGACTATAACTATACTTATTACTCTTATTATTATCAATCTAACTCATATTATTAGCCACATTATGCTTATATGATCGATAGAACGCCAAGTACTATACTTATTGCACTCACTGTAATCAATCTAACTCAGATTATTAGCCATATTATGCTTATATGATCGATAGAACGACAATTACTATACTTAATGCACTCACTGTAATCAATCTAACTCAGATTATTAGCCATATTATGCTTATATGAACGATAGAACGACAATTACTATACTCATTACTCTTATTATTATCAATCTAACTCATATTATTAGCCACATTATGCTTATATGATCGATAGAACGACAATTACTATACTTATTACTCTTATTATTATCAATCTAACTCATATTATTAGCCATATTATGCTTATATGATCGATAGAACGACAATTACTGTACTTATTACTCTTATTATTATCAATCTAGCTCGTATTATTAGCCATATTATGCAGATATGAATGAGAGTACGACAATTACTATACTTATTACACTCACTATTATCAATCTAACTCATATCATTAGCCATATTGTGCTTACATGATCGATAGAACGACAATTACTATACTTATTACACCCACTATTATCAATCTAACTCATATTATTAGCCATATTACGCAGATATGATCGATAGAACGACAACTACTATACTTATTACTCTTATTATTATCAATCTAACTCATATTATTAGCCATATTATGCTTATATGATCGATAGAACGACAATTACTATACTCATTACTCTTATTACAATCAATCTAACTCATATTATTAACCATATTATGCAGATATGATCGGTAGAACGACAATTACTATACTTATTACTCTTATTATTATCAATCTAACTCATATTATTAACCATATTATGCAGATATGATCGATAGAACGACAATTACTATACTTATTACTCTTATTATTATCAATCTAACTCATATTATTAGCCACATTATGCTTATATGATCGATAGAACGACAATTACTATACTTATTACTCTTATTATTATCAATCTAACTCATATTATTAGCCATATTATGCTTATATGATCCATAGAACGACAATTACTTCACTTCTTACTCTTATTATTATCAATCTAACTTATATTATTAGCCATATTGTGCTTATATGATCGATAGAACGACTATTACTATACTTATTACTCTTATTATTATCAATCTAGCTCATATTATTAGCCATATTATGCAGATATGATCGAGAGTACGACAATTACTATACTTATTACACTCACTATTATCAATCTAACTCATATTATTAGCCATATTACGCAGATATGATCGATAGACCGACAATTACTATACTTATTACTCTTATTATTATCAATCTAACTTATATTATTAGCCATATTGTGCTTATATGATCGATAGAAATACTATTACTATACTTATTACTCTTATTATTATCAATCTAACTCATATTATTAGCCTTATTATGCTTATATGATCGATAGAACGACAATTACTATACTTATTACTCTTATTATTATCAATGTAACTTATATTATTAGCCATATTGTGCTTATATGATCGATAGAACGACTATAACTATACTTATTACTCTTATTATTATCAATCTAACTCATATTATTAGCCTTATTATGCTTATATGATCGATAGAACGACAATTACTATACTTATTACTCTTATTATTATCAATCTAACTCATATTAATAGCCTTATTATGCTTATATGATCGATAGAACGGCAATTACTATACTTATTGCACTCACTGTTATCAATCTAACTCAGATTATTAGGCATATTATGCTTATATGATCGATAGAACGACAATTACTATACTCATTACTCTTATTACTATCAATCTAGCTCATATTATTAGCCATATTATGGTTATATGACCGATAGAAGGACAATTACTATACTCATTACTCTTATAATTATCAATCTAACCCATACTATTAGCCATATTATGCTTATATGATCGATAATACGACAATTACTATACTCATTACTCTTATTATTATCAATCTAACTCATATTATTAACCATATTATGCAGATATGATCGATAGAACGACAATTACTATACTTATTACTCTTATTATTATCAATCTAACTCATATTATTAGCCACATTATGCTTATATGATCGATAGAACGACAATTACTATACTTATTACTCTTATTATTATCAATCTAACTCATATTATTAGCCATATTATGCTTATATGATCCATAGAACGACAATTACTTCACTTCTTACTCTTATTATTATCAATCTAACTTATATTATTAGCCATATTGTGCTTATATGATCGATAGAACGACTATTACTATACTTATTACTCTTATTATTATCAATCTAGCTCATATTATTAGCCATATTATGCAGATATGATCGAGAGTACGACAATTACTATACTTATTACACTCACTATTATCAATCTAACTCATATTATTAGCCATATTACGCAGATATGATCGATAGACCGACAATTACTATACTTATTACTCTTATTATTATCAATCTAACTTATATTATTAGCCATATTGTGCTTATATGATTGATAGAACGACAATTACTACACTCATTACTCTTATTATTATCAATCTAACTCATATTATTAGCAATATTATGCTTATATGATCGATAGAACGACAATTACTGTACTTATTACTCTTATTATTATCAATCTAGCTCATATTATTAGCCATATTACGCAGATATGATCGATAGACCGACAATTACTATACTTATTACTCTTATTATTATCAATCTAACTCATATTATTAGCCATATTATGCTTATATGATCGATAGAACGACAATTACTATACTCATTACTCTTATTATAATCAATCTAACTCATATTATTAACCATATTATGCAGATATGATCGATAGAACGACAATTACTATACTTATTACTCTTATTATTATCAATCTAACTAATATTATTAGCCACATTATGCTTATTTGATCGATAGAACGACAATTACTATACTTATTACACTCACTGTTATCAATCTAACTCATATTATTAGCCACATTATGCTTATATGATCGATAGAACGACAATTACTATACTTATTGCACTCACTGTAATCAATCTAACTCAGATTATTAGCCATATTGTGCTAATATGATCGATAGAACGACAATTACTGTACTTATTACACTCACTGTTATCAATCTAACTCATATTATTAGCCATATTACGCAGATATGATCGATAGAACGACAATTACTGTACTTATTACTCTTATTATTATCAATCTAACTCATATTATTAGCCATATTATGCTTATATGATTGATAGAACGACAATTACTACACTCATTACTCTTATTATTATCAATCTAACTCATATTATTAGCAATATTATGCTTATATGATCGATAGAACGACAATTACTGTACTTATTACTCTTATTATTATCAATCTAGCTCATATTATTAGCCATATTATGCAGATATGATCGAGAGTACGACAATTACTGTACTTATTACACTCACTATTATCAATCTAACTCATATCATTAGCCATATTGTGCTTATATGATCGATAGAACGACAATTACTATACTTATTACACTCACTATTATCAATCTATCTCATATTATTAGCCATATTACGCAGATATGATCGATAGAACGACAATTACTATACTTATTACTCTTATTATTATCAATCTAACTCATATTATTAGCCATATTATGCTTATATGATTGATAGAACGACAATTACTACACTCATTACTCTTATTATTATCAATCTAACTCATATTATTAGCAATATTATGCTTATATGATCGATAGAACGACAATTACTGTACTTATTACTCTTATTATTATCAATCTAACTCATATTATTAGCCATATTATGCTTATATGATCGATAGAACGACAATTACTATACTTCTTACTCTTATTATTATCAATCTAACTTATATTATTAGCCATATTGTGCTTATATGATCGATAGAAATACTATTACTATACTTATTACTCTTATTATTATCAATCTAACTCATATTATTAGCCTTATTATGCTTATATGATCGATAGAACGACAATTACTATACTTATTACTCTTATTATTATCAATGTAACTTATATTATTAGCCATATTGTGCTTATATGATCGATAGAACGACTATAACTATACATATTACTCTTATTATTATCAATCTAACTAATATTATTAGCCATATTATGCTTATATGATCGATAGTAAGACAATTACTACACTCATTTCTCTTATTGTTATCAATCTAGACCATATTATTAGCCATATTATGCTTATACGATCGATAAAACGACAATTACTACACTTATTACACTCACTATTATCAATCTAACTCATGTTATTAGCCATATTATGCTTATATGATCGATAGAACGACAATTACTATACTTATTACTCTTATTATTATCAATCTAACTCATATTATTAACCATATTATGCTTATATGATCCATAGAACGACAATTACTTCACTTCTTACTCTTATAATATCAATCTAACTTATATTATTAGCCATATTGTGCTTATATGATCGATAGAACGACTATTACTATACTTATTACTCTTATTATTATCAATCTAGCTCATATTATTAGCCATATTATGCAGATATGATCGAGAGTACGACAATTACTATACTTATTACACTCACTATTATCAATCTAACTCATATTATTAGCCATATTACGCAGATATGATCGATAGACCGACAATTACTATACTTATTACTCTTATTATTATCAATCTAACTTATATTATTAGCCATATTGTGCTTATATGATCGATAGAAATACTATTACTATACTTATTACTCTTATTATTATCAGTCTAACTCATATTATTAGCCTTATTATGCTTATATGATCGATAGAACGACAATTACTATACTTATTACTCTTATTATTATCAATGTAACTTATATTATTAGCCATATTGTGCTTATATGATCGATAGAACGACTATAACTATACTTATTACTCTTATTATTATCAATCTAACTCATATTATTAGCCTTATTATGCTTATATGATCGATAGAACGACAATTACTATACTTATTACTCTTATTATTATCAATCTAACTCATATTAATAGCCTTATTATGCTTATATGATCGATAGAACGGCAATTACTATACTTATTGCACTCACAGTTATCAATCTAACTCAGATTATTAGGCATATTATGCTTATATGATCGATAGAACGACAATTACTATACTCATTACTCTTATTACTATCAATCTAGCTCATATTATTAGCCATATTATGGTTATATGACCGATAGAAGGACAATTACTATACTCATTACTCTTATAATTATCAATCTAACCCATACTATTAGCCATATTATGCTTATATGATCGATAATACGACAATTACTATACTCATTACTCTTATTATTATCAATCTAACTCATATTATTAACCATATTATGCAGATATGATCGATAGAACGACAATTACTATACTTATTACTCTTATTATTATCAATCTAACTCATATTATTAGCCATATTATGCTTATATGATCGATAGAACGACAATTACTATACTCATTACTCTTATTATAATCAATCTAACTCATATTATTAACCATATTATGCAGATATGATCGATAGAACGACAATTACTATACTTATTACTCTTATTATTATCAATCTAACTGATATTATTAGCCACATTATGCTTATTTGATCGATAGAACGACAATTACTATACTTATTACACTCACTGTTATCAATCTAACTCATATTATTAGCCACATTATGCTTATATGATCGATAGAACGACAATTACTATACTTATTGCACTCACTGTAATCAATCTAACTCAGATTATTAGCCATATTGTGCTTATATGATCGATAGAACGACAATTACTGTACTTATTACACTCACTGTTATCAATCTAACTCATATTATTAGCCATATTACGCAGATATGATCGATAGAACGACAATTACTATACTTATTACTCTTATTATTATCAATCTAACTCATATTATTAGCCATATTATGCTTATATGATTGATAGAACGACAATTACTACACTCATTACTCTTATTATTATCAATCTAACTCATATTATTAGCAATATTATGCTTATATGATCGATAGAACGACAATTACTGTACTTATTACTCTTATTATTATCAATCTCGCTCATATTATTAGCCATATTAGGCAGATATGATCGAGAGTACGACAATTACTATACTTATTACACTCACTATTATCAATCTAACTCATATCATTAGCCATATTGTGCTTATATGATCGATAGAACGACAATTACTATACTTATTACACTCACTATTATCAATCTATCTCATATTATTAGCCATATTACGCAGATATGATCGATAGAACGACAATTACTATACTTATTACTCTTATTATTATCAATCTAACTCATATTATTAGCCATATTATGCTTATATGATTGATAGAACGACAATTACTACACTCATTACTCTTATTATTATCAATCTAACTCATATTATTAGCAATATTATGCTTATATGATCGATAGAACGACAATTACTGTACTTATTACTCTTATTATTATCAATCTAACTCATATTATTAGCCATATTATGCTTATATGATCGATAGAACGACAATTACTATACTTCTTACTCTTATTATTATCAATCTAACTTATATTATTAGCCATATTGTGCTTATATGATCGATAGAAATACTATTACTATACTTATTACTCTTATTATTATCAATCTAACTCATATTATTAGCCTTATTATGCTTATATGATCGATAGAACGACAATTACTATACTTATTACTCTTATTATTATCAATGTAACTTATATTATTAGCCATATTGTGCTTATATGATCGATAGAACGACTATAACTATACTTATTACTCTTATTATTATCAATCTAACTAATATTATTAGCCATATCATGCTTATATGATCGATAGTAAGACAATTACTACACTCATTTCTCTTATTGTTATCAATCTAGACCATATTATTAGCCATATTATGCTTATACGATCGATAAAACGACAATTACTACACTTATTACACTCACTATTATCAATCTAACTCATGTTATTAGCCATATTATGCTTATATGATCGATAGAACGACAATTACTATACTTATTACTCTTATTATTATCAATGTAACTTATATTATTAGCCATATTGTGCTTATATGATCGATAGAACGACTATAACTATACTTATTACTCTTATTATTATCAATCTAACTCATATTATTAGCCACATTATGCTTATATGATCGATAGTAAGACAATTACTATACTCATTTCTCTTATTGTTATCAATCTAGACCATATTATTAGCCATATTATGCTTATACGATCGATAAAACGACAATTACTACACTTATTACACTCACTATTATCAATCTAACTCATGTTATTAGCCATATTATGCTTATATGATCGATAGAACGACAATTACTATACTTATTACTCTTATTATTATCAATGTAACTTATATTATTAGCCATATTGTGCTTATATGATCGATAGAACGACTATAACTATACTTATTACTCTTATTATTATCAATCTAACTCATATTATTAGCCACATTATGCTTATATGATCGATAGAACGCCAAGTACTATACTTATTGCACTCACTGTAATCAATCTAACTCAGATTATTAGCCATATTATGCTTATATGATCGATAGAACGACAATTACTATACTCATTACTCTTATTATTATCAATCTAACTCATATTATTAGCCATATTGTGCTTATATGATCGATAGAGCGACAATTACTATACTTATTACACACACTATTATCAATCTAACCCATATTATTAGCCATATTATGGTTATATGACCGATAGAACAACAATTACTATACTTATGACTCTTATTATTATCAATCTAACTCATATTATTAGCCATATTGTGCTTATATGATCGATAGAACGACAATTACTGTACTTATTACACTCACTGTTATCAATCTAACTCATATTATTAGCCACATTATGCTTATATGATCGATAGAACGACAATTACTATACTTAATGCACTCACTGTAATCAATCTAACTCAGATTATTAGCCATATTATGCTTATATGAACGATAGAACGACAATTACTATACTCATTACTCTTATTATTATCAATCTAACTCATATTATTAGCCACATTATGCTTATATGATCGATAGAACGACAATTACTATACTTATTACTCTTATTATTATCAATCTAACTCATATTATTAGCCATATTATGCTTATATGATCGATAGAACGACAATTACTGTACTTATTACTCTTATTATTATCAATCTAGCTCGTATTATTAGCCATATTATGCAGATATGAATGAGAGTACGACAATTACTATACTTATTACACTCACTATTATCAATCTGACTCATATCATTAGCCATATTGTGCTTACATGATCGATAGAACGACAATTACTATACTTATTACACCCACTATTATCAATCTAACTCATATTATTAGCCATATTACGCAGATATGATCGATAGAACGACAACTACTATACTTATTACTCTTATTATTATCAATCTAACTCATATTATTAGCCATATTATGCTTATATGATCGATAGAACGACAATTACTATACTCATTACTCTTATTACAATCAATCTAACTCATATTATTAACCATATTATGCAGATATGATCGGTAGAACGACAATTACTATACTTATTACTCTTATTATTATCAATCTAACTCATATTATTAACCATATTATGCAGATATGATCGATAGAACGACAATTACTATACTTATTACTCTTATTATTATCAATCTAACTCATATTATTAGCCACATTATGCTTATATGATCGATAGAACGACAATTACTATACTTATTACTCTTATTATTATCAATCTAACTAATATTATTAGCCACATTATGCTTATTTGATCGATAGAACGACAATTACTATACTTATTACACTCACTGTTATCAATCTAACTCATATTATTAGCCACATTATGCTTATATGATCGATAGAACGACAATTACTATACTTATTGCACTCACTGTAATCAATCTAACTCAGATTATTAGCCATATTGTGCTAATATGATCGATAGAACGACAATTACTGTACTTATTACACTCACTGTTATCAATCTAACTCATATTATTAGCCATATTACGCAGATATGATCGATAGAACGACAATTACTGTACTTATTACTCTTATTATTATCAATCTAACTCATATTATTAGCCATATTATGCTTATATGATTGATAGAACGACAATTACTACACTCATTACTCTTATTATTATCAATCTAACTCATATTATTAGCAATATTATGCTTATATGATCGATAGAACGACAATTACTGTACTTATTACTCTTATTATTATCAATCTAGCTCATATTATTAGCCATATTATGCAGATATGATCGAGAGTACGACAATTACTATACTTATTACACTCACTATTATCAATCTAACTCATATCATTAGCCATATTGTGCTTATATGATCGATAGAACGACAATTACTATACTTATTACACTCACTATTATCAATCTATCTCATATTATTAGCCATATTACGCAGATATGATCGATAGAACGACAATTACTATACTTATTACTCTTATTATTATCAATCTAACTCATATTATTAGCCATATTATGCTTATATGATTGATAGAACGACAATTACTACACTCATTACTCTTATTATTATCAATCTAACTCATATTATTAGCAATATTATGCTTATATGATCGATAGAACGACAATTACTGTACTTATTACTCTTATTATTATCAATCTAACTCATATTATTAGCCATATTATGCTTATATGATCGATAGAACGACAATTACTATACTTCTTACTCTTATTATTATCAATCTAACTTATATTATTAGCCATATTGTGCTTATATGATCGATAGAAATACTATTACTATACTTATTACTCTTATTATTATCAATCTAACTCATATTATTAGCCTTATTATGCTTATATGATCGATAGAACGACAATTACTATACTTATTACTCTTATTATTATCAATGTAACTTATATTATTAGCCATATTGTGCTTATATGATCGATAGAACGACTATAACTATACATATTACTCTTATTATTATCAATCTAACTAATATTATTAGCCATATTATGCTTATATGATCGATAGTAAGACAATTACTACACTCATTTCTCTTATTGTTATCAATCTAGACCATATTATTAGCCATATTATGCTTATACGATCGATAAAACGACAATTACTACACTTATTACACTCACTATTATCAATCTAACTCATGTTATTAGCCATATTATGCTTATATGATCGATAGAACGACAATTACTATACTTATTACTCTTATTATTATCAATCTAACTCATATTATTAACCATATTATGCTTATATGATCCATAGAACGACAATTACTTCACTTCTTACTCTTATAATATCAATCTAACTTATATTATTAGCCATATTGTGCTTATATGATCGATAGAACGACTATTACTATACTTATTACTCTTATTATTATCAATCTAGCTCATATTATTAGCCATATTATGCAGATATGATCGAGAGTACGACAATTACTATACTTATTACACTCACTATTATCAATCTAACTCATATTATTAGCCATATTACGCAGATATGATCGATAGACCGACAATTACTATACTTATTACTCTTATTATTATCAATCTAACTTATATTATTAGCCATATTGTGCTTATATGATCGATAGAAATACTATTACTATACTTATTACTCTTATTATTATCAGTCTAACTCATATTATTAGCCTTATTATGCTTATATGATCGATAGAACGACAATTACTATACTTATTACTCTTATTATTATCAATGTAACTTATATTATTAGCCATATTGTGCTTATATGATCGATAGAACGACTATAACTATACTTATTACTCTTATTATTATCAATCTAACTCATATTATTAGCCTTATTATGCTTATATGATCGATAGAACGACAATTACTATACTTATTACTCTTATTATTATCAATCTAACTCATATTAATAGCCTTATTATGCTTATATGATCGATAGAACGGCAATTACTATACTTATTGCACTCACTGTTATCAATCTAACTCAGATTATTAGGCATATTATGCTTATATGATCGATAGAACGACAATTACTATACTCATTACTCTTATTACTATCAATCTAGCTCATATTATTAGCCATATTATGGTTATATGACCGATAGAAGGACAATTACTATACTCATTACTCTTATAATTATCAATCTAACCCATACTATTAGCCATATTATGCTTATATGATCGATAATACGACAATTACTATACTCATTACTCTTATTATTATCAATCTAACTCATATTATTAACCATATTATGCAGATATGATCGATAGAACGACAATTACTATACTTATTACTCTTATTATTATCAATCTAACTCATATTATTAGCCATATTATGCTTATATGATCGATAGAACGACAATTACTATACTCATTACTCTTATTATAATCAATCTAACTCATATTATTAACCATATTATGCAGATATGATCGATAGAACGACAATTACTATACTTATTACTCTTATTATTATCAATCTAACTGATATTATTAGCCACATTATGCTTATTTGATCGATAGAACGACAATTACTATACTTATTACACTCACTGTTATCAATCTAACTCATATTATTAGCCACATTATGCTTATATGATCGATAGAACGACAATTACTATACTTATTGCACTCACTGTAATCAATCTAACTCAGATTATTAGCCATATTGTGCTTATATGATCGATAGAACGACAATTACTGTACTTATTACACTCACTGTTATCAATCTAACTCATATTATTAGCCATATTACGCAGATATGATCGATAGAACGACAATTACTATACTTATTACTCTTATTATTATCAATTTAACTCATATTATTAGCCATATTATGCTTATATGATTGATAGAACGACAATTACTACACTCATTACTCTTATTATTATCAATCTAACTCATATTATTAGCAATATTATGCTTATATGATCGATAGAACGACAATTACTGTACTTATTACTCTTATTATTATCAATCTCGCTCATATTATTAGCCATATTATGCAGATATGATCGAGAGTACGACAATTACTATACTTATTACACTCACTATTATCAATCTAACTCATATCATTAGCCATATTGTGCTTATATGATCGATAGAACGACAATTACTATACTTATTACACTCACTATTATCAATCTATCTCATATTATTAGCCATATTACGCAGATATGATCGATAGAACGACAATTACTATACTTATTACTCTTATTATTATCAATCTAACTCATATTATTAGCCATATTATGCTTATATGATTGATAGAACGACAATTACTACACTCATTACTCTTATTATTATCAATCTAACTCATATTATTAGCAATATTATGCTTATATGATCGATAGAACGACAATTACTGTACTTATTACTCTTATTATTATCAATCTAACTCATATTATTAGCCATATTATGCTTATATGATCGGTAGAACGACAATTACTATACTTCTTACTCTTATTATTATCAATCTAACTTATATTATTAGCCATATTGTGCTTATATGATCGATAGAAATACTATTACTATACTTATTACTCTTATTATTATCAATCTAACTCATATTATTAGCCTTATTATGCTTATATGATCGATAGAACGACAATTACTATACTTATTACTCTTATTATTATCAATGTAACTTATATTATTAGCCATATTGTGCTTATATGATCGATAGAACGACTATAACTATACTTATTACTCTTATTATTATCAATCTAACTAATATTATTAGCCATATCATGCTTATATGATCGATAGTAAGACAATTACTACACTCATTTCTCTTATTGTTATCAATCTAGACCATATTATTAGCCATATTATGCTTATACGATCGATAAAACGACAATTACTACACTTATTACACTCACTATTATCAATCTAACTCATGTTATTAGCCATATTATGCTTATATGATCGATAGAACGACAATTACTATACTTATTACTCTTATTATTATCAATGTAACTTATATTATTAGCCATATTGTGCTTATATGATCGATAGAACGACTATAACTATACTTATTACTCTTATTATTATCAATCTAACTCATATTATTAGCCACATTATGCTTATATGATCGATAGTAAGACAATTACTATACTCATTTCTCTTATTGTTATCAATCTAGACCATATTATTAGCCATATTATGCTTATACGATCGATAAAACGACAATTACTACACTTATTACACTCACTATTATCAATCTAACTCATGTTATTAGCCATATTATGCTTATATGATCGATAGAACGACAATTACTATACTTATTACTCTTATTATTATCAATGTAACTTATATTATTAGCCATATTGTGCTTATATGATCGATAGAACGACTATAACTATACTTATTACTCTTATTATTATCAATCTAACTCATATTATTAGCCACATTATGCTTATATGATCGATAGAACGCCAAGTACTATACTTATTGCACTCACTGTAATCAATCTAACTCAGATTATTAGCCATATTATGCTTATATGATCGATAGAACGACAATTACTATACTCATTACTCTTATTATTATCAATCTAACTCATATTATTAGCCATATTGTGCTTATATGATCGATAGAGCGACAATTACTATACTTATTACACACACTATTATCAATCTAACCCATATTATTAGCCATATTATGGTTATATGACCGATAGAACAACAATTACTATACTTATGACTCTTATTATTATCAATCTAACTCATATTATTAGCCATATTGTGCTTATATGATCGATAGAACGACAATTACTGTACTTATTACACTCACTGTTATCAATCTAACTCATATTATTAGCCACATTATGCTTATATGATCGATAGAACGACAATTACTATACTTAATGCACTCACTGTAATCAATCTAACTCAGATTATTAGCCATATTATGCTTATATGAACGATAGAACGACAATTACTATACTCATTACTCTTATTATTATCAATCTAACTCATATTATTAGCCACATTATGCTTATATGATCGATAGAACGACAATTACTATACTTATTACTCTTATTATTATCAATCTAACTCATATTATTAGCCATATTATGCTTATATGATCGATAGAACGACAATTACTATACTTCTTACTCTTATTATTATCAATCTAACTTATATTATTAGCCATATTGTGCTTATATGATCGATAGAAATACTATTACTATACTTATTACTCTTATTATTATCAATCTAACTCATATTATTAGCCTTATTATGCTTATATGATCGATAGAACGACAATTACTATACTTATTACTCTTATTATTATCAATGTAACTTATATTATTAGCCATATTGTGCTTATATGATCGATAGAACGACTATAACTATACTTATTACTCTTATTATTATCAATCTAACTCATATTATTAGCCACATTATGCTTATATGATCGATAGAACGCCAAGTACTATACTTATTGCACTCACTGTAATCAATCTAACTCAGATTATTAGCCATATTATGCTTATATGATCGATAGAACGACAATTACTATACTCATTACTCTTATTATTATCAATCTAACTCATATTATTAGCCATATTGTGCTTATATGATCGATAGAGCGACAATTACTATACTTATTACACACACTATTATCAATCTAACCCATATTATTAGCCATATTATGGTTATATGACCGATAGAACAACAATTACTATACTTATGACTCTTATTATTATCAATCTAACTCATATTATTAGCCATATTGTGCTTATATGATCGATAGTAAGACAATTACTGTACTTATTACACTCACTGTTATCAATCTAACTCATATTATTAGCCACATTATGCTGATATGATCGATAGAACGACAATTACTATACTTATTGCACTCACTGTTATCAATCTAACTCAGATTATTAGGCCTATTATGCTTATATGATCGATAGAACGACAATTACTATACTCATTACTCTTATTACTATCAATCTAACTCATATTATTAGCCATATTATGGTTATATGACCGATAGAACGACAATTACTATACTCATTACTCTTATAATTATCAATCTAACCCATACTATTAGCCATATTATGCTTATATGATCGATAGAACGACAATTACTATACTCATTACTCTTATTATAATCAATCTAACTCATATTATTAACCATATTATGCAGATATGATCGGTAGAACGACAATTACTATACTTATTACTCTTATTATTATCAATCTAATTCATATTATTAACCATATTATGCAGATATGATCGATAGAACGACAATTACTATACTTATTACTCTTATTATAATCAATCTAACTCATATTATTAGCCATATTATGCTTATATGATCCATAGAACGACAATTACTTCACTTCTTACTCTTATTATTATCAATCTAACTTATATTATTAGCCATATTGTGCTTATATGATCGATAGAACGACTATTACTATACTTATTACTCTTATTATTATCAATCTAGCTCATATTATTAGCTATATTATGCAGATATGATCGAGAGTACGACAATTACTATACTTATTACACTCACTATTATCAATCTAACTCATATTATTAGCCATATTACGCAGATATGATCGACAGACCGACAATTACTATACTTATTACTCTTATTATTATCAATCTAACTCATATTATTAGCCATATTATGCTTATATGATTGATAGAACGACAATTACTATTCTCATTACTCTTATTATTATCAATCTAACTAATATTATTAGCCATATTATGCTTATATGATCGATAGTAAGACAATTACTATACTCATTTCTCTTATTGTTATCAATCTAGACCATATTATTAGCCATATTATGCTTATACGATCGATAAAACGACAATTACTACACTTATTACACTCACTATTATCAATCTAACTCATATTATTAACCATATTATGCAGATAGGTTCGATAGAACGACAATTACTATACTTATTACTCTTATTATTATCAATCTAACTCATGTTATTAGCCATATTATGCTTATATGATCGATAGAACGACAATTACTATACTCATTACTCATATAATTATCAATCTAACCCACACTATTAGCCATATTATGCTTATATGATCGATAATACGACAATTACTATACTTCTTACTCTTATTATTATCAATCTAACTTATACTATTAGCCATATTGTGCTTATATGATCGATAGAACGACAATTACTATACTTCTTACTCTTATTATTATCAATCTAACTCATATTACTAGCCTCATTATGCTTATATGATCGATGGAACGACAATTACTATACTTATTATCTTATTATTATCAATCTAACTCATATTATTAGCCATATTGTGCTTATATGATCGATAGAAGGACAATTACTGTACTTATTACACTCACTGTTATCAATCTAACTCATATTATTAGCCACATTATGCTGATATGATCGATAGAACGACAATTACTATACTTATTACTCTTATTATTATCAATCTAACTCATATTATTAGCCATATTATGCTTATATGATTGATAGAACGACAATTACTACACTCATTACTCTTATTATTATCAATCTAACTCATATTATTAGCCATATTATGGTTATATGACCGATAGAACGACAATTACTATACTCATTACTCTTATAATTATCAATCTAACCCATACTATTAGCCATATTATGCTTATATGATCGATAATACGACAATTACTATACTTATTACACTTATTATTATCAATCTAACTCATATTATTAGCCATATTATGCTTATATGATCGATAGAACGACAATTACTATACTTCTTACTCTTATTATTATCAATCTAACTTATATTATTAGCCATATTGTGCTTATATGATCGATAGAAATACTATTACTATACTTATTACTCTTATTATTATCAATCTAACTCATATTATTAGCCTTATTATGCTTATATGATCGATAGAACGACAATTACTATACTTATTACTCTTATTATTATCAATGTAACTTATATTATTAGCCATATTGTGCTTATATGATCGATAGAACGACTATAACTATACTTATTACTCTTATTATTATCAATCTAACTCATATTATTAGCCACATTATGCTTATATGATCGATAGAACGCCAAGTACTATACTTATTGCACTCACTGTAATCAATCTAACTCAGATTATTAGCCATATTATGCTTATATGATCGATAGAACGACAATTACTATACTCATTACTCTTATTATTATCAATCTAACTCATATTATTAGCCATATTGTGCTTATATGATCGATAGAGCGACAATTACTATACTTATTACACACACTATTATCAATCTAACCCATATTATTAGCCATATTATGGTTATATGACCGATAGAACAACAATTACTATACTTATGACTCTTATTATTATCAATCTAACTCATATTATTAGCCATATTGTGCTTATATGATCGATAGTAAGACAATTACTGTACTTATTACACTCACTGTTATCAATCTAACTCATATTATTAGCCACATTATGCTGATATGATCGATAGAACGACAATTAATATACTTATTGCACTCACTGTTATCAATCTAACTCAGATTATTAGGCCTATTATGCTTATATGATCGATAGAACGACAATTACTATACTCATTACTCTTATTACTATCAATCTAACTCATATTATTAGCCATATTATGGTTATATGACCGATAGAACGACAATTACTATACTCATTACTCTTATAATTATCAATCTAACCCATACTATTAGCCATATTATGCTTATATGATCGATAGAACGACAATTACTATACTCATTACTCTTATTATAATCAATCTAACTCATATTATTAACCATATTATGCAGATATGATCGGTAGAACGACAATTACTATACTTATTACTCTTATTATTATCAATCTAATTCATATTATTAACCATATTATGCAGATATGATCGATAGAACGACAATTACTATACTTATTACTCTTATTATAATCAATCTAACTCATATTATTAGCCATATTATGCTTATATGATCCATAGAACGACAATTACTTCACTTCTTACTCTTATTATTATCAATCTAACTTATATTATTAGCCATATTGTGCTTATATGATCGATAGAACGACTATTACTATACTTATTACTCTTATTATTATCAATCTAGCTCATATTATTAGCTATATTATGCAGATATGATCGAGAGTACGACAATTACTATACTTATTACACTCACTATTATCAATCTAACTCATATTATTAGCCATATTACGCAGATATGATCGACAGACCGACAATTACTATACTTATTACTCTTATTATTATCAATCTAACTCATATTATTAGCCATATTATGCTTATATGATTGATAGAACGACAATTACTATTCTCATTACTCTTATTATTATCAATCTAACTAATATTATTAGCCATATTATGCTTATATGATCGATAGTAAGACAATTACTATACTCATTTCTCTTATTGTTATCAATCTAGACCATATTATTAGCCATATTATGCTTATACGATCGATAAAACGACAATTACTACACTTATTACACTCACTATTATCAATCTAACTCATATTATTAACCATATTATGCAGATAGGTTCGATAGAACGACAATTACTATACTTATTACTCTTATTATTATCAATCTAACTCATGTTATTAGCCATATTATGCTTATATGATCGATAGAACGACAATTACTATACTCATTACTCATATAATTATCAATCTAACCCACACTATTAGCCATATTATGCTTATATGATCGATAATACGACAATTACTATACTTCTTACTCTTATTATTATCAATCTAACTTATACTATTAGCCATATTGTGCTTATATGATCGATAGAACGACAATTACTATACTTCTTACTCTTATTATTATCAATCTAACTCATATTACTAGCCTCATTATGCTTATATGATCGATGGAACGACAATTACTATACTTATTATCTTATTATTATCAATCTAACTCATATTATTAGCCATATTGTGCTTATATGATCGATAGAAGGACAATTACTGTACTTATTACACTCACTGTTATCAATCTAACTCATATTATTAGCCACATTATGCTGATATGATCGATAGAACGACAATTACTATACTTATTACTCTTATTATTATCAATCTAACTCATATTATTAGCCATATTATGCTTATATGATTGATAGAACGACAATTACTACACTCATTACTCTTATTATTATCAATCTAACTCATATTATTAGCCATATTATGGTTATATGACCGATAGAACGACAATTACTATACTCATTACTCTTATAATTATCAATCTAACCCATACTATTAGCCATATTATGCTTATATGATCGATAATACGACAATTACTATACTTATTACACTTATTATTATCAATCTAACTCATATTATTAGCCATATTATGCTTATATGATCGATAGAACGACAATTACTATACTTCTTACTCTTATTATTATCAATCTAACTTATATTATTAGCCATATTGTGCTTATATGATCGATAGAAATACTATTACTATACTTATTACTCTTATTATTATCAATCTAACTCATATTATTAGCCTTATTATGCTTATATGATCGATAGAACGACAATTACTATACTTATTACTCTTATTATTATCAATGTAACTTATATTATTAGCCATATTGTGCTTATATGATCGATAGAACGACTATAACTATACTTATTACTCTTATTATTATCAATCTAACTCATATTATTAGCCACATTATGCTTATATGATCGATAGAACGCCAAGTACTATACTTATTGCACTCACTGTAATCAATCTAACTCAGATTATTAGCCATATTATGCTTATATGATCGATAGAACGACAATTACTATACTCATTACTCTTATTATTATCAATCTAACTCATATTATTAGCCATATTGTGCTTATATGATCGATAGAGCGACAATTACTATACTTATTACACACACTATTATCAATCTAACCCATATTATTAGCCATATTATGGTTATATGACCGATAGAACAACAATTACTATACTTATGACTCTTATTATTATCAATCTAACTCATATTATTAGCCATATTGTGCTTATATGATCGATAGAACGACAATTACTGTACTTATTACACTCACTGTTATCAATCTAACTCATATTATTAGCCACATTATGCTTATATGATCGATAGAACGACAATTACTATACTTAATGCACTCACTGTAATCAATCTAACTCAGATTATTAGCCATATTATGCTTATATGAACGATAGAACGACAATTACTATACTCATTACTCTTATTATTATCAATCTAACTCATATTATTAGCCACATTATGCTTATATGATCGATAGAACGACAATTACTATACTTATTACTCTTATTATTATCAATCTAACTCATATTATTAGCCATATTATGCTTATATGATCGATAGAACGACAATTACTGTACTTATTACTCTTATTATTATCAATCTAGCTCGTATTATTAGCCATATTATGCAGATATGAATGAGAGTACGACAATTACTATACTTATTACACTCACTATTATCAATCTAACTCATATCATTAGCCATATTGTGCTTACATGATCGATAGAACGACAATTACTATACTTATTACACCCACTATTATCAATCTAACTCATATTATTAGCCATATTACGCAGATATGATCGATAGAACGACAACTACTATACCTATTACTCTTATTATTATCAATCTAACTCATATTATTAGCCATATTATGCTTATATGATCGATAGAACGACAATTACTATACTCATTACTCTTATTACAATCAATCTAACTCATATTATTAACCATATTATGCAGATATGATCGGTAGAACGACAATTACTATACTTATTACTCTTATTATTATCAATCTAACTCATATTATTAACCATATTATGCAGATATGATCGATAGAACGACAATTACTATACTTATTACTCTTATTATTATCAATCTAACTCATATTATTAGCCACATTATGCTTATATGATCGATAGAACGACAATTACTATACTTATTACTCTTATTATTATCAATCTAACTCATATTATTAGCCATATTATGCTTATATGATCCATAGAACGACAATTACTTCACTTCTTACTCTTATTATTATCAATCTAACTTATATTATTAGCCATATTGTGCTTATATGATCGATAGAACGACTATTACTATACTTATTACTCTTATTATTATCAATCTAGCTCATATTATTAGCCATATTATGCAGATATGATCGAGAGTACGACAATTACTATACTTATTACACTCACTATTATCAATCTAACTCATATTATTAGCCATATTACGCAGATATGATCGATAGACCGACAATTACTATACTTATTACTCTTATTATTATCAATCTAACTCATATTATTAGCCATATTATGCTTATATGATTGATAGAACGACAATTACTACACTCATTACTCTTATTATTATCAATCTAACTCATATTATTAGCCATATTATGGTTATATGACCGATAGAACGACAATTACTATACTCATTACTCTTATAATTATCAATCTAACCCATACTATTAGCCATATTATGCTTATATGATCGATAATACGACAATTACTATACTTATTACACTTATTATTATCAATCTAACTCATATTATTAGCCATATTATGCTTATATGATCGATAGAACGACAATTACTATACTTCTTACTCTTATTATTATCAATCTAACTTATATTATTAGCCATATTGTGCTTATATGATCGATAGAAATACTATTACTATACTTATTACTCTTATTATTATCAATCTAACTCATATTATTAGCCTTATTATGCTTATATGATCGATAGAACGACAATTACTATACTTATTACTCTTATTATTATCAATGTAACTTATATTATTAGCCATATTGTGCTTATATGATCGATAGAACGACTATAACTATACTTATTACTCTTATTATTATCAATCTAACTCATATTATTAGCCTTATTATGCATATATGATCGATAGAACGACAATTACTATACTTATTACTCTTATTATTATCAATCTAACTCATATTAATAGCCTTATTATGCTTATATGATCGATAGAACGGCAATTACTATACTTATTGCACTCACAGTTATCAATCTAACTCAGATTATTAGCCATATTATGCTTATATGATCGATAGAACGACAATTACTATACTCATTAATCTTATTATTATCAATCTAACTCATATTATTAGCCATATTGTGCTTATATGATCGATAGAGCGGCAATTACTATACTTATTACACTCACTATTATCAATCTAACTCATATTATTAGCCACATTATGCTTATATGATCGACAGAACGACAACTACTATTCTCATTACTCTTATTATTATCAATCTAACTAATATTATTAGCCATATTATGCTTATATGATCGATAGAACGACTATAACTATACTTATTACTCTTATTATTATCAATCTAACTCATATTATTAGCCTTATTATGCTTATATGATCGATAGAACGACAATTACTATACTTATTACTCTTATTATTATCAATCTAACTGATATTAATAGCCTTATTATGCTTATATGATCGATAGAACGGCAATTACTATACTTATTGCACTCACTGTTATCAATCTAACTCAGATTATTAGGCATATTATGCTTATATGATCGATAGAACGACAATTACTATACTCATTACTCTTATTACTATCAATCTAACTCATATTATTAGCCATATTATGGTTATATGACCGATAGAAGGACAATTACTATACTCATTACTCTTATAATTATCAATCTAACCCATACTATTAGCCATATTATGCTTATATGATCGATAATACGACAATTACTATACTCATTACTCTTATTATTATCAATCTAACTCATATTATTAACCATATTGTGCTTATATGATCGATAGAACGACTATAACTATACTTATTACTCTTATTATTATCAATCTAACTCATATTATTAGCCTTATTATGCATATATGATCGATAGAACGACAATTACTATACTTATTACTCTTATTATTATCAATCTAACTCATATTAATAGCCTTATTATGCTTATATGATCGATAGAACGGCAATTACTATACTTATTGCACTCACAGTTATCAATCTAACTCAGATTATTAGCCATATTATGCTTATATGATCGATAGAACGACAATTACTATACTCATTAATCTTATTATTATCAATCTAACTCATATTATTAGCCATATTGTGCTTATATGATCGATAGAGCGGCAATTACTATACTTATTACACTCACTATTATCAATCTAACTCATATTATTAGCCACATTATGCTTATATGATCGACAGAACGACAACTACTATTCTCATTACTCTTATTATTATCAATCTAACTAATATTATTAGCCATATTATGCTTATATGATCGATAGAACGACTATAACTATACTTATTACTCTTATTATTATCAATCTAACTCATATTATTAGCCTTATTATGCTTATATGATCGATAGAACGACAATTACTATACTTATTACTCTTATTATTATCAATCTAACTCATATTAATAGCCTTATTATGCTTATATGATCGATAGAACGGCAATTACTATACTTATTGCACTCACTGTTATCAATCTAACTCAGATTATTAGGCATATTATGCTTATATGATCGATAGAACGACAATTACTATACTCATTACTCTTATTACTATCAATCTAACTCATATTATTAGCCATATTATGGTTATATGACCGATAGAAGGACAATTACTATACTCATTACTCTTATAATTATCAATCTAACCCATACTATTAGCCATATTATGCTTATATGATCGATAATACGACAATTACTATACTCATTACTCTTATTATTATCAATCTAACTCATATTATTAACCATATTATGCAGATATGATCGATAGAACGACAATTACTATACTTATTACTCTTATTATTATCAATCTAACTCATATTATTAGCCATATTATGCTTATATGATCGATAGAACGACAATTACTATACTCATTACTCTTATTATAATCAATCTAACTCATATTATTAACCATATTATGCAGATATGATCGATAGAACGACAATTACTATACTTATTACTCTTATTATTATCAATCTAACTAATATTATTAGCCACATTATGCTTATTTGATCGATAGAACGACAATTACTATACTTATTACACTCACTGTTATCAATCTAACTCATATTATTAGCCACATTATGCTTATATGATCGATAGAACGACAATTACTATACTTATTGCACTCACTGTAATCAATCTAACTCAGATTATTAGCCATATTGTGCTTATATGATCGATAGAACGACAATTACTGTATTTATTACACTCACTGTTATCAATCTAACTCATATTATTAGCCATATTACGCAGATATGATCGATAGTACGACAATTACTATACTTATTAC
The DNA here is from genome assembly GCF_050947335.1 of Megachile rotundata. Lineage (NCBI taxonomy): Eukaryota > Metazoa > Arthropoda > Insecta > Hymenoptera > Megachilidae > Megachile > Megachile rotundata. The sequence continues at coordinate 31,974 of NW_027473590.1, read as the reverse complement.
TCTTATTATTATCAATCTAACTCATATTATTAGCCATATTATGCTTATATGATTGATAGAACGACAATTACTACACTCATTACTCTTATTGTTATCAATCTAACTCATATTATTAGCAATATTATGCTTATATGATCGATAGAACGACAATTACTGTACTTATTACTCTTATTATTATCAATCTAGCTCATATTATTAGCCATATTATGCAGATATGATCGAGAGTACGACAATTACTATACTTATTACACTCACTATTATCAATCTAACTCATATCATTAGCCATATTGTGCTTATATGATCGATAGAACGACAATTACTATACTTATTACACTCACTATTATCAATCTATCTCATTTTATTAGCCATATTACGCAGATATGATCGATAGAACGACAATTACTATACTTATTACTCTTATTATTATCAATCTAACTCATATTATTAGCCATATTATGCTTATATGATTGATAGAACGACAATTACTACACTCATTACTCTTATTATTATCAATCTAACTCATATTATTAGCAATATTATGCTTATATGATCGATAGAACGACAATTACTGTACTTATTACTCTTATTATTATCAATCTAACTCATATTATTAGCCATATTATGCTTATATGATCGATAGAACGACAATTACTATACTTCTTACTCTTATTATTATCAATCTAACTTATATTATTAGCCATATTGTGCTTATATGATCGATAGAACGACTATAACTATACTTATTACTCTTATTATTATCAATCTAACTAATATTATTAGCCATATTATGCTTATATGATCGATAGTAAGACAATTACTACACTCATTTCTCTTATTGTTATCAATCTAGACCATATTATTAGCCATATTATGCTTATACGATCGATAAAACGACAATTACTACACTTATTACACTCACTATTATCAATCTAACTCATGTTATTAGCCATATTATGCTTATATGATCGATAGAACGACAATTACTATACTTAATGCACTCACTGTAATCAATCTAACTCAGATTATTAGCCATATTATGCTTATATGAACGATAGAACGACAATTACTATACTCATTACTCTTATTATTATCAATCTAACTCATATTATTAGCCACATTATGCTTATATGATCGATAGAACGACAATACTATACTTATTACTCTTATTATTATCAATCTAACTCATATTATTAGCCATATTATGCTTATATGATCGATAGAACGACAATTACTGTACTTATTACTCTTATTATTATCAATCTAGCTCGTATTATTAGCCATATTATGCAGATATGAATGAGAGTACGACAATTACTATACTTATTACACTCACTATTATCAATCTAACTCATATCATTAGCCATATTGTGCTTACATGATCGATAGAACGACAATTACTATACTTATTACACCCACTATTATCAATCTAACTCATATTATTAGCCATATTACGCAGATATGATCGATAGAACGACAACTACTATACTTATTACTCTTATTATTATCAATCTAACTCATATTATTAGCCATATTATGCTTATATGATCGATAGAACGACAATTACTATACTTCTTACTCTTATTATTATCAATCTAACTTATATTATTAGCCATATTGTGCTTATATGATCGATAGAAATACTATTACTATACTTATTACTCTTATTATTATCAATCTAACTCATATTATTAGCCTTATTATGCTTATATGATCGATAGAACGACAATTACTATACTTATTACTCTTATTATTATCAATGTAACTTATATTATTAGCCATATTGTGCTTATATGATCGATAGAACGACTATAACTATACTTATTACTCTTATTATTATCAATCTAACTCATATTATTAGCCTTATTATGCATATATGATCGATAGAACGACAATTACTATACTTATTACTCTTATTATTATCAATCTAACTCATATTAATAGCCTTATTATGCTTATATAATCGATAGAACGGCAATTACTATACTTATTGCACTCACAGTTATCAATCTAACTCAGATTATTAGCCATATTATGCTTATATGATCGATAGAACGACAATTACTATACTCATTAATCTTATTATTATCAATCTAACTCATATTATTAGCCATATTGTGCTTATATGATCGATAGAGCGGCAATTACTATACTTATTACACTCACTATTATCAATCTAACTCATATTATTAGCCACATTATGCTTATATGATCGACAGAACGACAACTACTATTCTCATTACTCTTATTATTATCAATCTAACTAATATTATTAGCCATATTATGCTTATATGATCGATAGAACGACTATAACTATACTTATTACTCTTATTATTATCAATCTAACTCATATTATTAGCCTTATTATGCTTATATGATCGATAGAACGACAATTACTATACTTATTACTCTTATTATTATCAATCTAACTCATATTAATAGCCTTATTATGCTTATATGATCGATAGAACGGCAATTACTATACTTATTGCACCCACTGTTATCAATCTAACTCAGATTATTAGGCATATTATGCTTATATGATCGATAGAACGACAATTACTATACTCATTACTCTTATTACTATCAATCTAACTCATATTATTAGCCATATTATGGTTATATGACCGATAGAAGGACAATTACTATACTCATTACTCTTATAATTATCAATCTAACCCATACTATTAGCCATATTATGCTTATATGATCGATAATACGACAATTACTATACTCATTACTCTTATTATTATCAATCTAACTCATATTATTAACCATATTATGCAGATATGATCGATAGAACGACAATTACTATACTTATTACTCTTATTATTATCAATCTAACTCATATTATTAGCCATATTATGCTTATATGATCGATAGAACGACAATTACTATACTCATTACTCTTATTATAATCAATCTAACTCATATTATTAACCATATTATGCAGATATGATCGATAGAACGACAATTACTATACTTATTACTCTTATTATTATCAATCTAACTCATATTATTAGCCATATTATGCTTATATGATCCATAGAACGACAATTACTTCACTTCTTACTCTTATTATTATCAATCTAACTTATATTATTAGCCATATTGTGCTTATATGATCGATAGAACGACAATTACTATACTTATTACTCTTATTATTATCAATCTAACTCATATTATTAGCCATATTATGCTTATATGATTGATAGAACGACAATTACTACACTCATTACTCTTATTGTTATCAATCTAACTCATATTATTAGCAGTATTATGCTTATATGATCGATAGAACGACAATTACTGTACTTATTACTCTTATTATTATCAATCTAGCTCATATTATTAGCCATATTATGCAGATATGATCGAGAGTACGACAATTACTATACTTATTACACTCACTATTATCAATCTAACTCATATCATTAGCCATATTGTGCTTATATGATCGATAGAACGACAATTACTATACTTATTACACTCACTATTATCAATCTATCTCATATTATTAGCCATATTACGCAGATATGATCGATAGAACGACAATTACTATACTTATTACTCTTATTATTATCAATCTAACTCATATTATTAGCCATATTATGCTTATATGATTGATAGAACGACAATTACTACACTCATTACTCTTATTATTATCAATCTAACTCATATTATTAGCAATATTATGCTTATATGATCGATAGAACGACAATTACTGTACTTATTACTCTTATTATTATCAACCTAACTCATATTATTAGCCATATTATGCTTATATGATCGATAGAACGACAATTACTATACTTCTTACTCTTATTATTATCAATCTAACTTATATTATTAGCCATATTGTGCTTATATGATCGATAGAAATACTATTACTATACTTATTACTCTTATTATTATCAATCTAACTCATATTATTAGCCTTATTATGCTTATATGATCGATAGAACGACAATTACTATACTTATTACTCTTATTATTATCAATGTAACTTATATTATTAGCCATATTGTGCTTATATGATCGATAGAACGACTATAACTATACTTATTACTCTTATTATTATCAATCTAACTAATATTATTAGCCATATTATGCTTATATGATCGATAGTAAGACAATTACTACACTCATTTCTCTTATTGTTATCAATCTAGACCATATTATTAGCCATATTATGCTTATACGATCGATAAAACGACAATTACTACACTTATTACACTCACTATTATCAATCTAACTCATGTTATTAGCCATATTATGCTTATATGATCGATAGAAAGACAATTACTATACTTATTACTCTTATTATTATCAATGTAACTTATATTATTAGCCATATTGTGCTTATATGATCGATAGAACGACTATAACTATACTTATTACTCTTATTATTATCAATCTAACTCATATTATTAGCCACATTATGCTTATATGATCGATAGAACGCCAAGTACTATACTTATTGCACTCACTGTAATCAATCTAACTCAGATTATTAGCCATATTATGCTTATATGATCGATAGAACGACAATTTCTATACTCATTACTCTTATTATTATCAATCTAACTCATATTATTAGCCATATTGTGCTTATATGATCGATAGAGCGACAATTACTATACTTATTACACACACTGTTATCAATCTAACTCATATTATTAGCCACATTATGCTTATATGATCGATAGAACGACAATTACTATACTTAATGCACTCACTGTAATCAATCTAACTCAGATTATTAGCCATATTATGCTTATATGAACGATAGAACGACAATTACTATACTCATTACTCTTATTATTATCAATCTAACTCATATTATTAGCCACATTATGCTTATATGATCGATAGAACGACAATTACTATACTTATTACTCTTATTATTATCAATCTAACTCATATTATTAGCCATATTATGCTTATATGATCGATAGAACGACAATTACTGTACTTATTACTCTTATTATTATCAATCTAGCTCGTATTATTAGCCATATTATGCAGATATGAATGAGAGTACGACAATTACTATACTTATTACACTCACTATTATCAATCTAACTCATATCATTAGCCATATTGTGCTTACATGATCGATAGAACGACAATTACTATACTTATTACACCCACTATTATCAATCTAACTCATATTATTAGCCATATTACGCAGATATGATCGATAGAACGACAACTACTATACTTATTACTCTTATTATTATCAATCTAACTCATATTATTAGCCATATTATGCTTATATGATCGATAGAACGACAATTACTATACTCATTACTCTTATTATAATCAATCTAACTCATATTATTAACCATATTATGCAGATATGATCGGTAGAACGACAATTACTATACTTATTACTCTTATTATTATCAATCTAACTCATATTATTAACCATATTATGCAGATATGATCGATAGAACGACAATTACTATACTTATCACTCTTATTATTATCAATCTAACTCATATTATTAGCCACATTATGCTTATATGATCGATAGAACGACAATTACTATACTTATTACTCTTAATAATAAGAGTTGATAATAATATCAATCTAACTCATATTATTAGCCATATTATGCTTATATGATCCATAGAACGACAATTACTTCACTTCTTACTCTTATTATTATCAATCTAACTTATATTATTAGCCATATTGTGCTTATATGATCGATAGAACGACTATTACTATACTTATTACTCTTATTATTATCAATCTAGCTCATATTATTAGCCATATTATGCAGATATGATCGAGAGTACGACAATTACTATACTTATTACACTCACTATTATCAATCTAACTCATATTATTAGCCATATTACGCAGATATGATCGATAGACCGACAATTACTATACTTATTACTCTTATTATTATCAGTCTAACTCATATTATTAGCCATATTATGCTTATATGATTGATAGAACGACAATTACTATTCTCATTACTCTTATTATTATCAATCTAACTAATATTATTAGCCATATTATGCTTATATGATCGATAGTAAGACAATTACTATACTCATTTCTCTTATTGTTATCAATCTAGACCATATTATTAGCCATATTATGCTTATACGATCGATAAAACGACAATTACTACACTTATTACACTCACTATTATCAGTCTAACTCATATTATTAACCATATTATGCAGATAGGTTCGATAGAACGACAATTACTATACTTATTACTCTTATTATTATCAATCTAACTCATGTTATTAGCCATATTATGCTTATATGATCGATAGAACGACAATTACTATACTCATTACTCATATAATTATCAATCTAACCCATACTATTAGCCATATTATGCTTATATGATCGATAATACGACAATTACTATACTTCTTACTCTTATTATTATCAATCTAACTTATACTATTAGCCATATTGTGCTTATATGATCGATAGAACGACAATTACTATACTTCTTACTCTTATTATTATCAATCTAACTCATATTACTAGCCTTATTATGCTTATATGATCGATGGAACGACAATTACTATACTTATTATCTTATTATTATCAATCTAACTCATATTATTAGCCATATTATGCTTATATGATTGATAGATCGACAATTACTACACTGATTACTCTTATTATTATCAATGTAGCTTATATTATTAGCCATATTGTGCTTATATGATCGATAGAACGACTATTACTATACTTACTACTCTTATTATTATCAATCTAACTCATATTATTACCCTTATTATGCTTATATGATCGATAGAACGACAATTACTATACTTATTGCACCCACTGTTATCAATCTAACTCAGATTATTAGCCATATTATGCCTATATGATCGATAGAACGACAATTACTATACTCATTACTCTTATTATTATCAATCTAACTCATATTATTAGCCATATTGTGCTTATATGATCGATAGTAAGACAATTACTGTACTTATTACACTCACTGTTATCAATCTAACTCATATTATTAGCCACATTATGCTGATATGATCGATAGAACGACAATTACTATACTTATTGCACTCACTGTTATCAATCTAACTCAGATTATTAGGCCTATTATGCTTATATGATCGATAGAACGACAATTACTATACTCATTACTCTTATTACTATCAATCTAACTCATATTATTAGCCATATTGTGCTTATATGATCGATAGAGCGGCAATTACTATACTTATTACACTCACTATTATCAATCTAACTCATATTATTAGCCACATTATGCTTATATGATCGACAGAACGACAACTACTATTCTCATTACTCTTATTATTATCAATCTAACTAATATTATTAGCCATATTATGCTTATATGATCGATAGTAAGACAATTACTATACTCATTTCTCTTATTGTTATCAATCTAGACCATATTATTAGCCATATTATGCTTATACGATCGATAAAACGACAATTACTACACTTATTACACTCACTATTATCAATCTAACTCATATTATTAACCATATTATGCAGATAGGTTCGATAGAACGACAATTACTATACTTATTACTCTTATTATTATCAATCTAACTCATGTTATTAGCCATATTATGCTTATATGATCGATAGAACGACAATTACTATACTCATAACTCTTATAATTATCAATCTACCCATACTATTAGCCATATTATGCTTATATGATCGATAATACGACAATTACTATACTTATTAGTCTTATTATTATCAATCTAACCCATACTATTAGCCATATTATGCTTATATGATCGATAATACGACAATTACTATACTTATTAGTCTTATTATTATCAATCTAACTCATATTATTAGCCACATTATGCTTATTTGATCGATAGAACGACAATTACTATACTTATTACACTCACTGTTATCAATCTAACTTATATTATTAGCCACATTATGCTTATATGATCGATAGAACGACAATTACTATACTTATTGCACTCACTGTTATCAATCTAACTCAGATTATTAGGCATATTATGCTTATATGATCGATAGAACGACAATTACTATACTCATTACTCTTATTACTATCAATCTAACTCATATTATTAGCAATATTATGCTTATATGATCGATAGAACGACAATTACTGTACTTGTTACTCTTATTATTATCAATCTAGCTCATATTATTAGCCATATTATGCAGATATGATCGAGAGTACGACAATTACTATACTTATTACAATCACTATTATCAATCTAACTCATATCATTAGCCATATAGTGCTTATATGATCGATAGAACGACAATTGCTATACTTATTACACTCACTATTATCAATCTAACTCATATTATTAGACATATTACGCAGATATGATCGATAGACCGACAATTACTATACTTATTACTCTTATTATTATCAATCTAACTCATATTATTAGCCATATTATGCTTATATGATTGATAGAACGACAATTACTACACTCATTACTCTTATTATTATCAATGTAGCTTATATTATTAGCCATATTGTGCTTATATGATCGATAGAACGACAATTACTGTACTTATTACTCTTATTATTATCAATCTAGCTCATATTACTAGGCATATTATGCAGATATGATCGAGAGTACGACAATTACTATACTTATTACACTCACTATTATCAATCTAACTCATATCATTAGCCATATTGTGCTTATATGATCGATAGAACGACAATTACTATACTTATTACACTCACTATTATCAATCTATCTCATATTATTAGCCATATTACGCAGATATGATCGATAGAACGACAATTACTATACTTATTACTCTTATTATTATCAATCTAACTCATATTATTAGCCATATTATGCTTATATGATTGATAGAACGACAATTACTACACTCATTACTCTTATTATTATCAATCTAACTCATATTATTAGCCATATTATGGTTATATGACCGATAGAACGACAACTACTATACTCATTACTCCTATAATTATCAATCTAACCCATACTATTAGCCATATTATGCTTATATTATCGATAATACGACAATTACTATACTGATTACTCTTATTATTATCAATCTAACTCATATTATTATCCATATTATGCTTATATGATCGATAGAACGACAATTACTATACTCATTACTCTTATTATAATCAATCTAACTCATATTATTAACCATATTATGCAGATATGATCGATAGAACGACAATTACTATACTTATTACTCTTATTATTATCAATCTAACTCATATTATTAACCATATTATGCAGATATGATCGATAGAACGACAAATTACTATACTTATTACTCTTATTATTATCAATCTAACTCATATTATTAGCCACATTATGCTTATATGATCGATAGAACGACAATTACTATACTTATTACTCTTATTATTATCAGTCTAACTCATATTATTAGCCATATTATGCTTATATGATCCATAGAACGACAATTACTTCACTTCTTACTCTTATTATTATCAATCTAACTTATACTATTAGCCATATTGTGCTTATATGATAGATAGAACGACAATTACTATACTTCTTACTCTTATTATTATCAATCTAACTCATATTACTAGCCTTATTATGCTTATATGATCGATAGAACGACAATTACTATACTTATTACTCTTATTATTATCAATCTAACTCATATTATTAGCCATATTGTGCTTATATGATCGATAGAACGACAATTACTATACTTATTGCACTCACTGTTATTCAATCTAACTCAGATTATTAGGCATATTATGCTTATATGATCGATAGAACGACAATTACTATACTCATTACTCTTATTACTATCAATCTAACTCATATTATTAGCAATATTATGCTTATATGATCGATTAGAACGACAATTACTGTACTTGTTACTCTTATTATTATCAATCTAGCTCATATTATTAGCCATATTATGCAGATATGATCGAGAGTACGACAATTACTATACTTATTACAATCACTATTATCAATCTAACTCATATCATTAGCCATATATGTGCTTATATGATCGATAGAACGACAATTGCTATACTTAATACACTCACTATTATCAATCTAACTCATATTATTAGACATATTACGCAGATATGATCGATAGACCGACATTACTATACTTATTACTCCTTATTTTATCAATCTAACTCATATTATTAGCCATATTATGCTTATATGATTGATAGAACGACAATTACTACACTCATTACTCTTATTATTATCAATGTAGCTTATATTATTAGCCATATTGTGCTTATATGATCGATAGAACGACAATTACTGTACTTATTACTCTTATTATTATCAATCTAGCTCATATTACTAGCCATATTATGCAGATATGATCGAGAGTACGACAATTACTATACTTATTACACTCACTATTATCAATCTAACTCATATCATTAGCCATATTGTGCTTATATGATCGATAGAACGACAATTACTATACTTATTACACTCACTATTATCAATCTATCTCATATTATTAGCCATATTACGCCAGATATGATCGATAGAACGGACAATTACTATACTTATTACTCTTATTATTATCAATCTAACTCATATTATTAGCCATATTATGCTTATATGATTGATAGAACGACAATTACTACACTCATTACTCTTATTATTATCAATCTAACTCATATTATTAGCCATATTATGGTTATATGACCGATAGAACGACAACTACTATACTCATTACTCCTATAATTATCAATCTAACCCATACTATTAGCCATATTATGCTTATATGATCGATAATACGACAATTACTATACTGATTACTCTTATTATTATCAATCTAACTCATATTATTATCCATATTATGCTTATATGATCGATAGAACGACAATTACTATACTCATTACTCTTATTATAATCAATCTAACTCATATTATTAACCATATTATGCAGATATGATCGATAGAACGACAATTACTATACTTATTACTCTTATTATTATCAATCTAACTCATATTATTAACCATATTATGCAGATATGATCGATAGAACGACAATTACTATACTTATTACTCTTATTATTATCAATCTAACTCATATTATTAGCCACATTATGCTTATATGATCGATAGAACGACAATTACTATACTTATTACTCTTATTATTATCAGTCTAACTCATATTATTAGCCATATTATGCTTATATGATCCATAGAACGACAATTACTTCACTTCTTACTCTTATTATTATCAATCTAACTTATACTATTAGCCATATTGTGCTTATATGATACATAGAACGACAATTACTATACTTCTTACTCTTATTATTATCAATCTAACTCATATTACTAGCCTTATTATGCTTATATGATCGATAGAACGACAATTACTATACTTATTACTCTTATTATTATCAATCTAACTCATATTATTAGCCATATTGTGCTTATATGATCGATAGAACGACAATTACTATACTTATTGCACTCACTGTTATCAATCTAACTCAGATTATTAGGCATATTATGCTTATATGATCGATAGAACGACAATTACTATACTCATTACTCTTATTACTATCAATCTAACTCATATTATTAGCAATATTATGCTTATATGATCGATAGAACGACAATTACTGTACTTATTACTCTTATTATTATCAATCTAGCTCATATTATTAGCCATATTATGCAGATATGATCGAGAGTACGACAATTACTATACTTATTACAATCACTATTATCAATCTAACTCATATCATTAGCCATATAGTGCTTATATGATCGATAGAACGACAATTGCTATACTTATTACACTCACTATTATCAATCTAACTCATATTATTAGCCATATTACGCAGATATGATCGATAGACCGACAATTACTATACTTATTACTCTTATTATTATCAATCTAACTCATATTATTAGCCATATTATGCTTATATGATTGATAGAACGACAATTACTACACTCATTACTCTTATTATTATCAATGTAGCTTATATTATTAGCCATATTGTGCTTATATGATCGATAGAACGACTATTACTATACTTACTACTCTTATTATTATCAATCTAACTCATATTATTACCCTTATTATGCTTATATGATCGATAGAACGACAATTACTATACTTATTGCACCCACTGTTATCAATCTAACTCAGATTATTAGCCATATTATGCCTATATGATCGATAGAACGACAATTACTATACTCATTACTCTTATTATTATCAATCTAACTCATATTATTAGCCATATTGTGCTTATATGATCGATAGTAAGACAATTACTGTACTTATTACACTCACTGTTATCAATCTAACTCATATTATTAGCCACATTATGCTGATATGATCGATAGAACGACAATTACTATACTTATTGCACTCACTGTTATCAATCTAACTCAGATTATTAGGCCTATTATGCTTATATGATCGATAGAACGACAATTACTATACTCATTACTCTTATTACTATCAATCTAACTCATATTATTAGCCATATTATGGTTATATGACCGATAGAACGACAATTACTATACTCATTACTATTATAATTATCAATCTAACCCATACTATTAGCCATATTATGCTTATATGTTCGATAATACGACAATTACTATACTCATTACTCTTATTATTATCAATCTAACTCATATTATTAACCATATTATGCAGATATGATCGATAGAACGACAATTACTATACTTATTACTCTTATTATTATCAATCTAACTCATATTATTAACCATATTATGCAGATATGATCGATAGAACGACAATTACTATACTTATTAGTCTTATTATTATCAATCTAACTCATATTATTAGCCATATTGTGCTTATATGATCGATAGAGCGGCAATTACTATACTTATTACACTCACTATTATCAATCTAACTCATATTATTAGCCACATTATGCTTATATGATCGACAGAACGACAACTACTATTCTCATTACTCTTATTATTATCAATCTAACTAATATTATTAGCCATATTATGCTTATATGATCGATAGTAAGACAATTACTATACTCATTTCTCTTATTGTTATCAATCTAGACCATATTATTAGCCATATTATGCTTATACGATCGATAAAACGACAATTACTACACTTATTACACTCACTATTATCAATCTAACTCATATTATTAACCATATTATGCAGATAGGTTCGATAGAACGACAATTACTATACTTATTACTCTTATTATTATCAATCTAACTCATGTTATTAGCCATATTATGCTTATATGATCGATAGAACGACAATTACTATACTCATTACTCTTATAATTATCAATCTAACCCATACTATTAGCCATATTATGCTTATATGATCGATAATACGACAATTACTATACTTCTTTCTCTTATTATTATCAATCTAACTTATACTATTAGCCATATTGTGCTTATATGATCGATAGAACGACAATTACTATACTTCTTACTCTTATTATTATCAATCTAACTCATATTACTAGCCTTATTATGCTTATATGATCGATGGAACGACAATTACTATACTTATTACTCTTATTATTATCAATCTAACTCATATTATTAGCCATATTGTGCTTATATGATCGATAGAAGGACAATTACTGTACTTATTACACTCACTGTTATCAATCTAACTCAGATTATTAGGCATATTATGCTTATATGATCGATAGAACGACAATTACTATACTCATTACTCTTATTACTATCAATCTAACTCATATTATTAGCCATATTATGGTTATATGACCGATAGAAGGACAATTACTATACTCATTACTCTTATAATTATCATTCTAACCCATACTATTAGCCATATTATGCTTATATGATCGATAAGACGACAATTACTATACTCATTACTCTTATTATTATCAATCTAACTCATATTATTAACCATATTATGCAGACATGATCGATAGAACGACAATTACTATACTTATTACTCTTATTATTATCAATCTAACTCATATTATTAGCCATATTATGCTTATATGATCGATAGAACGACAATTACTATACTCATTACTCTTATTATAATCAATCTAACTCATACTATTAACCATATTATGCAGATATGATCGATAGAACGACAATTACTATACTTATTACTCTTATTATTATCAATCTAACTCATATTATTAACCATATTATGCAGATATGATCGATAGAACGACAATTACTATACTTATTACTCTTATTATTATCAATCTAACTAATATCATTAGCCACATTATGCTTATTTGATCGATAGAACGACAATTACTATACTTATTACACTCACTGTTATCAATCTAACTCATATTATTAGCCACATTATGCTTATATGATCGATAGGACGACAATTACTATACTTATTGCACTCACTGTAATCAATCTAACTCAGATTATTAGCCATATTGTGCTTATATGATCGATAGAACGACAATTACTGTACTTATTACACTCACTGTTATCAATCTAACTCATATTATTAGCCATATTACGCAGATATGATCGATAGAACGACAATTACTATACTTATTACTCTTATTATTATCAATCTAACTCATATTATTAGCCATATTATGCTTATATGATTGATAGAACGACAATTACTACACTCATTACTCTTATTATTATCAATCTAACTCATATTATTAGCAATATTATGCTTATATGATCGATAGAACGACAATTACTGTACTTATTACTCTTACTATTATCAATCTAGCTCATATTATTAGCCATATTACGCAGATATGATCGATAGAACGACAATTACTATACTTATTACTCTTATTATTATCAATCTAACTCATATTATTAGCCATATTATGCTTATATGATTGATAGAACGACAATTACTACACTCATTACTCTTATTATTATCAATCTAACTCATATTATTAGCCATATTATGGTTATATGACCGATAGAACGACAACTACTATACTCATTACTCCTATAATTATCAATCTAACCCATACTATTACCCATATTATGCTTATATGATCGATAATACGACAATTACTATACTCATTACTCTTATTATTATCAATCTAACTCATATTATTATCCATATTATGCTTATATGATCGATAGAACGACAATTACTATACTCATTACTCTTATTATAATCAATCTAACTCATATTATTAACCATATTATGCAGATATGATCGATAGAACAACAATTACTATACTTATTACTCTTATTATTATCAATCTAACTCATATTATTAACCATATTATGCAGATATGATCGATAGAACGGCAATTACTATACTTATTACTCATATTATTATCAATCTAACTCATATTATTAGCCACATTATGCTTATATGATCGATAGAACGACAATTACTATACTTATTACTCTTATTATTATCAATCTAACTCATATTATTAGCCATATTGTGCTTATATGATCGATAGAACGACAATTACTATACTTATTGCACTCACTGTTATCAATCTAACTCAGATTATTAGGCATATTATGCTTATATGGTCGATAGAACGACAATTACTATACTCATTACTCTTATTACTATCAATCTAACTCATATTATTAGCAATATTATGCTTATATGATCGATAGAACGACAATTACTGTACTTATTACTCTTATTATTATCAATCTAGCTCATATTATTAGCCATATTATGCAGATATGATCGAGAGTACGACAATTACTATACTTATTACAACCACTATTATCAATCTAACTCATATCATTAGCCATATTGTGCTTATATGATCGATAGAACGACAATTACTATACTTATTACACTCACTATTATCAATCTAACTCATATTATTAGCCATATTACGCAGATATGATCGATAGACCGACAATTACTATACTTATTACTCTTATTATTATCAATCTAACTCATATTATTAGCCATATTATGCTTATATGATTGATAGAACGACAATTACTACACTCATTACTCTTATTATTATCAATGTAACTTATATTATTAGCCATATTGTGCTTATATGATCGATAGAACGACTATTACTATACTTACTACTCTTATTATTAATTATCTAACTCATATTATTACCCTTATTATGCTTATATGATCGATAGAACGACAATTACTATACTTGTTGCACCCACTGTTATCAATCTAACTCAGATTATTAGCCATATTATGCCTATATGATCGATAGAACGACAATTACTATACTCATTACTCTTATTATTATCAATCTAACTCATATTATTAGCCATATTGTGCTTATATGATCGATAGAGCGACAATTACTATACTTATTACACTCACTATTATCAATCTAACTCATATTATTAGCCACATTATGCTTATATGATCGATAGAACGACAATTACTATTCTCATTACTCTTATTATTATCAATCTAACTAATATTATTAGCCACATTATGCTTATTTGATCGATAGAACGACAATTACTATACTTATTGCACTCACTGTTATCAATCTAACTCAGATTATTAGCCATATTGTGCTTATATGATCGATAGAACGACAATTACTGTACTTATTACACCCACTGTTATCAATCTAACTCATATTATTAGCAACATTATGCTTATATGATCGATAGAACGACAATTACTATACTTATTGCACTCACTGTAATCAATCTAACTCAGATTATTAGCCATATTATGCTTATATGATCGATAGAACGACAATTACTATACTCATTACTCTTATTATTATCAATCTAACTCATATTATTAGCCATATTGTGCTTATATGATCGATAGAGCGACAATTACTATACTTATTACACTCACTATTATCAATCTAACCCATATTATTAGCCATATTATGGTTATATGACCGATAGAACAACAATTACTATACTTATTGCACTCACTGTAATCAATCTAACTCAGATTATTAGCCATATTACGCAGATATGATCGATAGACCGACAATTACTATACTTATTACTCTTATTATTATCAATCTAACTCATGTTATTAGCCATATTATGCTTATATGATCGATAGAACGACAATTACTATACTCATTACTCATAGAATTATCAATCTAACCCATACTATTAGCCATATTATGCTTATATGATCGATAATACGACAATTACTATACTTCTTACTCTTATTATTATCAATCTAACTTATACTATTAGCCATATTGTGCTTATATGATCGATAGAACGACAATTACTATACTTCTTACTCTTATTATTATCAATCTAACTCATATTACTAGCCTTATTATGCTTATATGATCGATGGAACGACAATTACTATACTTATTATCTTATTATTATCAATCTAACTCATATTGTTAGCCATATTGTGCTTATATGATCGATAGAAGGACAATTACTGTACTTATTACACTCACTGTTATCAATCTAACTCATATTATTAGCCACATTATGCTGATATGATCGATAGAACGACAATTACTATACTTATTGCACTCACTGTTATAAATCTAACTCAGATTATTAGGCATATTATGCTTATATGATCGATAGAACAACAATTACTATACTCATTACTCTTATTACTATCAATCTAACTCATATTATTAGCCATATTATGGTTATATGACCGATACAAGGACAATTACTATACTCATTACTCTTATAATTATCAATCTAACCCATACTATTAGCCATATTATGCTTATATGATCGATAATACGAGAATTACTATACTCATTACTCTTATTATTATCAATCTAACTCATATTATTAACCATATTATGCAGATATGATCGATAGAACGACAATTACTATACTTATTACTCTTATTATTATCAATCTAACTCATATTATTAACCATATTATGCAGATATTATCGATAGAACGACAATTACTATACTTATTACTCTTATTATTATCAATCTAACTAATATTATTAGCCACATTATGCTTATTTGATCGATAGAACGACAATTACTATACTTATTACACTCACTGTTATCAATCTAACTCATATTATTAGCCACATTATGCTTATATGATCGATAGAACGACAATTACTATACTTATTGCACTCACTGTAATCAATCTAACTCAGATTATTAGCCATATTGTGCTTATATGATCGATAGAACGACAATTACTGTACTTATTACACTCACTGTTATCAATCTAACTCATATTATTAGCCATATTACGCAGATATGATCGATAGAACGACAATTACTATACTTATTACTCTTATTATTATCAATCTAACTCATATTATTAGCCATATTATGCTTATATGATTGATAGAACGACAATTACTACACTCATTACTCTTATTATTATCAATCTAACTCATATTATTAGCAATATTATGCTTATATGATCGATAGAACGACAATTACTGTACTTATTACTCTTATTATTATCAATCTAGCTCATATTACTAGCCATATTATGCAGATATGATCGAGAGTACGACAATTACTATACTTATTACACTCACTATTATCAATCTAACTCATATCATTAGCCATATTGTGCTTATATGATCGATAGAACGACAATTACTATACTTATTACACTCACTATTATCAATCTATCTCATATTATTAGCCATATTACGCAGATATGATCGATAGAACGACAATTACTATACTTATTACTCTTATTATTATCAATCTAACTCATATTATTAGCCATATTATGCTTATATGATTGATAGAACGACAATTACTACACTCATTACTCTTATTATTATCAATCTAACTCATATTATTAGCCATATTATGCTTATATGATCGATAGAACGACAATTACTATACTCATTACTCTTATTATAATCAATCTAACTCATATTATTAACCATATTATGCAGATATGATCGATAGAACGACAATTACTATACTTATTACTCTTATTATTATCAATCTAACTCATATTATTAACCATATTATGCAGATATGATCGATAGAACGACAATTACTATACTTATTACTCTTATTATTATCAATCTAACTCATATTATTAGCCACATTATGCTTATATGATCGATAGAACGACAATTACTATACTTATTACTCTTATTATTATCAGTCTAACTCATATTATTAGCCATATTATGCTTATATGATCCATAGAACGACAATTACTTCACTTCTTACTCTTATTATTATCAATCTAACTTATACTATTAGCCATATTGTGCTTATATGATAGATAGAACGACAATTACTATACTTCTTACTCTTATTATTATCAATCTAACTCATATTACTAGCCTTATTATGCTTATATGATCGATAGAACGACAATTACTATACTTATTACTCTTATTATTATCAATCTAACTCATATTATTAGCCATATTGTGCTTATATGATCGATAGAACGACAATTACTATGCTTATTGCACTCACTGTTATCAATCTAACTCAGATTATTAGGCATATTATGCTTATATGATCGATAGAACGACAATTACTATACTCATTACTCTTATTACTATCAATCTAACTCATATTATTAGCAATATTATGCTTATATGATCGATAGAACGACAATTACTGTACTTATTACTCTTATTATTATCAATCTAGCTCATATTATTAGCCATATTATGCAGATATGATCGAGAGTACGACAATTACTATACTTATTACAATCACTATTATCAATCTAACTCATATCATTAGCCATATAGTGCTTATATGATCGATAGAACGACAATTACTATACTTATTACACTCACTATTATCAATCTAACTCATATTATTAGCCATATTACGCAGATATGATCGATAGACCGACAATTACTATACTTATTACTCTTATTATTATCAATCTAACTCATATTATTAGCCATATTATGCTTATATGATTGATAGAACGACAATTACTACACTCATTACTCTTATTATTATCAATGTAGCTTATATTATTAGCCATATTGTGCTTATATGATCGATAGAACGACTATTACTATACTTACTACTCTTATTATTATCAATCTAACTCATATTATTACCCTTATTATGCTTATATGATCGATAGAACGACAATTACTATACTTATTGCACCCACTGTTATCAATCTAACTCAGATTATTAGCCATATTATGCCTATATGATCGATAGAACGACAATTA
This sequence comes from Megachile rotundata, assembly GCF_050947335.1. Lineage (NCBI taxonomy): Eukaryota > Metazoa > Arthropoda > Insecta > Hymenoptera > Megachilidae > Megachile > Megachile rotundata. The sequence continues at coordinate 11,884 of NW_027473590.1, read as the reverse complement.
CTATACTCATTACTCTTATTATTATCAATCTAACTCATATTATTAGCCATATTGTGCTTATATGATCGATAGTAAGACAATTACTGTACTTATTACACTCACTGTTATCAATCTAACTCATATTATTAGCCACATTATGCTGATATGATTGATAGAACGACAATTACTATACTTATTGCACTCACTGTTATCAATCTAACTCAGAATATTAGGCCTATTATGCTTATATGATCGATAGAACGACAATTACTATACTCATTACTCTTATTACTATCAATCTAACTCATATTATTAGCCATATTATGGTTATATGACCGATAGAACGACAATTACTATACTCATTACTATTATAATTATCAATCTAACCCATACTATTAGCCATATTATGCTTATATGTTCGATAATACGACAATTACTATACTCATTACTCTTATTATTATCAATCTAACTCATATTATTAACCATATTATGCAGATATGATCGATAGAACGACAATTACTATATTTATTACTCTTATTATTATCAATCTAACTCATATTAGTAGCCATATTATGCTTATATGATCGATAGAACGACAATTACTATACTCATTACTCTTATTATAATCAATCTAACTCATATTATTAACCATATTATGCAGATATGATCGATAGAACGACAATTACTATACTTATTACTCTTATTATTATCAATCTAACTCATATTATTAACCATATTATGCAGATATGATCGATAGAACGACAATTACTATACTTATTAGTCTTATTATTATCAATCTAACTCATATTATTAGCCATATTGTGCTTATATGATCGATAGAGCTGCAATTACTATACTTATTACACTCACTATTATCAATCTAACTCATATTATTAGCCACATTATGCTTATATGATCGACAGAACGACAACTACTATTCTCATTACTCTTATTATTATCAATCTAACTAATATTATTAGCCATATTATGCTTATATGATCGATAGTAAGACAATTACTATACTCATTTCTCTTATTGTTATCAATCTAGACCATATTATTAGCCATATTATGCTTATACGATCGATAAAACGACAATTACTACACTTATTACACTCACTATTATCAATCTAACTCATATTATTAACCATATTATGCAGATAGGTTCGATAGAACGACAATTACTATACTTATTACTCTTATTATTATCAATCTAACTCATGTTATTAGCCATATTATGCTTATATGATCGATAGAACGACAATTACTATACTCATTACTCTTATAATTATCAATCTAACCCATACTATTAGCCATATTATGCTTATATGATCGATAATACGACAATTACTATACTTCTTACTCTTATTATTATCAATCTAACTTATACTATTAGCCATATTGTGCTTATATGATCGATAGAACGACAATTACTATACTTCTTACTCTTATTATTATCAATCTAACTCATATTACTAGCCTTATTATGCTTATATGATCGATGGAACGACAATTACTATACTTATTACTCTTATTATTATCAATCTAACTCATATTATTAGCCATATTGTGCTTATATGATCGATAGAAGGACAATTACTGTACTTATTACACTCACTGTTATCAATCTAACTCATATTATTAGCCACATTATGCTGATATGATCGATAGAACGACAATTACTATACTTATTGCACTCACTGATATCAATCTAACTCAGATTATTAGGCATATTATGCTTATATGATCGATAGAACGACAATTACTATACTCATTACTCTTATTACTATCAATCTAACTCATATTATTAGCCATATTATGGTTATATGACCGATAGAAGGACAATTACTATACTCATTACTCTTATAATTATCAATCTAACCCATACTATTAGCCATATTATGCTTATATGATCGATAATACGACAATTACTATACTCATTACTCTTATTATTATCAATCTAACTCATATTATTAACCATATTATGCAGACATGATCGATAGAACGACAATTACTATACTTATTACTCTTATTATTATCAATCTAACTCATATTATTAGCCATATTATGCTTATATGATCGATAGAACGACAATTACTATACTCATTACTCTTATTATAATCAATCTAACTCATACTATTAACCATATTATGCAGATATGATCGATAGAACGACAATTACTATACTTATTACTCTTATTATTATCAATCTAACTCATATTATTAACCATATTATGCAGATATAATCGATAGAACGACAATTACTATACTTATTACTCTTATTATTATCAATCTAACTAATATCATTAGCCACATTATGCTTATTTGATCGATAGAACGACAATTACTATACTTATTACACTCACTGTTATCAATCTAACTCATATTATTAGCCACATTATGCTTATATGATCGATAGGACGACAATTACTATACTTATTGCACTCACTGTAATCAATCTAACTCAGATTATTAGCCATATTGTGCTTATATGATCGATAGAACGACAATTACTGTACTTATTACACTCACTGTTACCAATCTAACTCATATTATTAGCCATATTACGCAGATATGATCGATAGAACGACAATTACTATACTTATTACTCTTATTATTATCAATCTAACTCATATTATTAGCCATATTATGCTTATATGATTGATAGAACGACAATTACTACACTCATTACTCTTATTATTATCAATCTAACTCATATTATTAGCAATATTATGCTTATATGATCGATAGAACGACAATTACTGTACTTATTACTCTTATTATTATCAATCGAGCTCATATTATTAGCCATATTATGCAGATATGATCGAGAGTACGACAATTACTATACTTATTACACTCACTATTATCAATCTAACTCATATCATTAGCCATATTGTGCTTATATGATCGATAGAACGACAATTACTATACTTATTACACTCACTATTATCAATCTATCTCATATTATTAGCCATATTACGCAGATATGATCGATAGAACGACAATTACTATACTTATTACTCTTATTATTATCAATCTAACTCATATTATTAGCCATATTATGCTTATATGATTGATAGAACGACAATTACTACACTCATTACTCTTATTATTATCAATCTAACTCATATTATTAGCCATATTATGGTTATATGACCGATAGAACGACAACTACTATACTCATTACTCCTATAATTATCAATCTAACCCATACTATTAGCCATATTATGCTTATATGATCGATAATACGACAATTACTATTCTCATTACTCTTATTATTATCAATCTAACTAATATTATTAGCCACATTATGCTTATTTGATCGATAGAACGACAATTACTATACTTATTGCACTCACTGTTATCAATCTAACTCAGATTATTAGCCATATTGTGCTTATATGATCGATAGAACGACAATTACTGTACTTATTACACCCACTGTTATCAATCTAACTCATATTATTAGCAACATTATGCTTATATGATCGATAGAACGACAATTACTATACTTATTGCACTCACTGTAATCAATCTAACTCAGATTATTAGCCATATTATGCTTATATGATCGATAGAACGACAATTACTATACTCATTACTCTTATTATTATCAATCTAACTCATATTATTAGCCATATTGTGCTTATATGATCGATAGAGCGACAATTACTATACTTATTACACTCACTATTATCAATCTAACCCATATTATTAGCCATATTATGGTTATATGACCGATAGAACAACAATTACTATACTTATTGCACTCACTGTAATCAATCTAACTCAGATTATTAGCCATATTACGCAGATATGATCGATAGACCGACAATTACTATACTTATTACTCTTATTATTATCAATCTAACTCATGTTATTAGCCATATTATGCTTATATGATCGATAGAACGACAATTACTATACTCATTACTCATAGAATTATCAATCTAACCCATACTATTAGCCATATTATGCTTATATGATCGATAATACGACAATTACTATACTTCTTACTCTTATTATTATCAATCTAACTTATACTATTAGCCATATTGTGCTTATATGATCGATAGAACGACAATTACTATACTTCTTACTCTTATTATTATCAATCTAACTCATATTACTAGCCTTATTATGCTTATATGATCGATGGAACGACAATTACTATACTTATTATCTTATTATTATCAATCTAACTCATATTGTTAGCCATATTGTGCTTATATGATCGATAGAAGGACAATTACTGTACTTATTACACTCACTGTTATCAATCTAACTCATATTATTAGCCACATTATGCTGATATGATCGATAGAACGACAATTACTATACTTATTGCACTCACTGTTATAAATCTAACTCAGATTATTAGGCATATTATGCTTATATGATCGATAGAACAACAATTACTATACTCATTACTCTTATTACTATCAATCTAACTCATATTATTAGCCATATTATGGTTATATGACCGATACAAGGACAATTACTATACTCATTACTCTTATAATTATCAATCTAACCCATACTATTAGCCATATTATGCTTATATGATCGATAATACGAGAATTACTATACTCATTACTCTTATTATTATCAATCTAACTCATATTATTAACCATATTATGCAGATATGATCGATAGAACGACAATTACTATACTTATTACTCTTATTATTATCAATCTAACTCATATTATTAACCATATTATGCAGATATTATCGATAGAACGACAATTACTATACTTATTACTCTTATTATTATCAATCTAACTAATATTATTAGCCACATTATGCTTATTTGATCGATAGAACGACAATTACTATACTTATTACACTCACTGTTATCAATCTAACTCATATTATTAGCCACATTATGCTTATATGATCGATAGAACGACAATTACTATACTTATTGCACTCACTGTAATCAATCTAACTCAGATTATTAGCCATATTGTGCTTATATGATCGATAGAACGACAATTACTGTACTTATTACACTCACTGTTATCAATCTAACTCATATTATTAGCCATATTACGCAGATATGATCGATAGAACGACAATTACTATACTTATTACTCTTATTATTATCAATCTAACTCATATTATTAGCCATATTATGCTTATATGATTGATAGAACGACAATTACTACACTCATTACTCTTATTATTATCAATCTAACTCATATTATTAGCAATATTATGCTTATATGATCGATAGAACGACAATTACTGTACTTATTACTCTTATTATTATCAATCTAGCTCATATTACTAGCCATATTATGCAGATATGATCGAGAGTACGACAATTACTATACTTATTACACTCACTATTATCAATCTAACTCATATCATTAGCCATATTGTGCTTATATGATCGATAGAACGACAATTACTATACTTATTACACTCACTATTATCAATCTATCTCATATTATTAGCCATATTACGCAGATATGATCGATAGAACGACAATTACTATACTTATTACTCTTATTATTATCAATCTAACTCAGATTATTAGCCATATTATGCCTATATGATCGATAGAACGACAATTACTATACTCATTACTCTTATTATTATCAATCTAACTCATATTATTAGCCATATTGTGCTTATATGATCGATAGTAAGACAATTACTGTACTTATTACACTCACTGTTATCAATCTAACTCATATTATTAGCCACATTATGCTGATATGATTGATAGAACGACAATTACTATACTTATTGCACTCACTGTTATCAATCTAACTCAGAATATTAGGCCTATTATGCTTATATGATCGATAGAACGACAATTACTATACTCATTACTCTTATTACTATCAATCTAACTCATATTATTAGCCATATTATGGTTATATGACCGATAGAACGACAATTACTATACTCATTACTATTATAATTATCAATCTAACCCATACTATTAGCCATATTATGCTTATATGTTCGATAATACGACAATTACTATACTCATTACTCTTATTATTATCAATCTAACTCATATTATTAACCATATTATGCAGATATGATCGATAGAACGACAATTACTATATTTATTACTCTTATTATTATCAATCTAACTCATATTAGTAGCCATATTATGCTTATATGATCGATAGAACGACAATTACTATACTCATTACTCTTATTATAATCAATCTAACTCATATTATTAACCATATTATGCAGATATGATCGATAGAACGACAATTACTATACTTATTACTCTTATTATTATCAATCTAACTCATATTATTAACCATATTATGCAGATATGATCGATAGAACGACAATTACTATACTTATTAGTCTTATTATTATCAATCTAACTCATATTATTAGCCATATTGTGCTTATATGATCGATAGAGCTGCAATTACTATACTTATTACACTCACTATTATCAATCTAACTCATATTATTAGCCACATTATGCTTATATGATCGACAGAACGACAACTACTATTCTCATTACTCTTATTATTATCAATCTAACTAATATTATTAGCCATATTATGCTTATATGATCGATAGTAAGACAATTACTATACTCATTTCTCTTATTGTTATCAATCTAGACCATATTATTAGCCATATTATGCTTATACGATCGATAAAACGACAATTACTACACTTATTACACTCACTATTATCAATCTAACTCATATTATTAACCATATTATGCAGATAGGTTCGATAGAACGACAATTACTATACTTATTACTCTTATTATTATCAATCTAACTCATGTTATTAGCCATATTATGCTTATATGATCGATAGAACGACAATTACTATACTCATTACTCTTATAATTATCAATCTAACCCATACTATTAGCCATATTATGCTTATATGATCGATAATACGACAATTACTATACTTCTTACTCTTATTATTATCAATCTAACTTATACTATTAGCCATATTGTGCTTATATGATCGATAGAACGACAATTACTATACTTCTTACTCTTATTATTATCAATCTAACTCATATTACTAGCCTTATTATGCTTATATGATCGATGGAACGACAATTACTATACTTATTACTCTTATTATTATCAATCTAACTCATATTATTAGCCATATTGTGCTTATATGATCGATAGAAGGACAATTACTGTACTTATTACACTCACTGTTATCAATCTAACTCATATTATTAGCCACATTATGCTGATATGATCGATAGAACGACAATTACTATACTTATTGCACTCACTGATATCAATCTAACTCAGATTATTAGGCATATTATGCTTATATGATCGATAGAACGACAATTACTATACTCATTACTCTTATTACTATCAATCTAACTCATATTATTAGCCATATTATGGTTATATGACCGATAGAAGGACAATTACTATACTCATTACTCTTATAATTATCAATCTAACCCATACTATTAGCCATATTATGCTTATATGATCGATAATACGACAATTACTATACTCATTACTCTTATTATTATCAATCTAACTCATATTATTAACCATATTATGCAGACATGATCGATAGAACGACAATTACTATACTTATTACTCTTATTATTATCAATCTAACTCATATTATTAGCCATATTATGCTTATATGATCGATAGAACGACAATTACTATACTCATTACTCTTATTATAATCAATCTAACTCATACTATTAACCATATTATGCAGATATGATCGATAGAACGACAATTACTATACTTATTACTCTTATTATTATCAATCTAACTCATATTATTAACCATATTATGCAGATATAATCGATAGAACGACAATTACTATACTTATTACTCTTATTATTATCAATCTAACTAATATCATTAGCCACATTATGCTTATTTGATCGATAGAACGACAATTACTATACTTATTACACTCACTGTTATCAATCTAACTCATATTATTAGCCACATTATGCTTATATGATCGATAGGACGACAATTACTATACTTATTGCACTCACTGTAATCAATCTAACTCAGATTATTAGCCATATTGTGCTTATATGATCGATAGAACGACAATTACTGTACTTATTACACTCACTGTTACCAATCTAACTCATATTATTAGCCATATTACGCAGATATGATCGATAGAACGACAATTACTATACTTATTACTCTTATTATTATCAATCTAACTCATATTATTAGCCATATTATGCTTATATGATTGATAGAACGACAATTACTACACTCATTACTCTTATTATTATCAATCTAACTCATATTATTAGCAATATTATGCTTATATGATCGATAGAACGACAATTACTGTACTTATTACTCTTATTATTATCAATCGAGCTCATATTATTAGCCATATTATGCAGATATGATCGAGAGTACGACAATTACTATACTTATTACACTCACTATTATCAATCTAACTCATATCATTAGCCATATTGTGCTTATATGATCGATAGAACGACAATTACTATACTTATTACACTCACTATTATCAATCTATCTCATATTATTAGCCATATTACGCAGATATGATCGATAGAACGACAATTACTATACTTATTACTCTTATTATTATCAATCTAACTCATATTATTAGCCATATTATGCTTATATGATTGATAGAACGACAATTACTACACTCATTACTCTTATTATTATCAATCTAACTCATATTATTAGCCATATTATGGTTATATGACCGATAGAACGACAACTACTATACTCATTACTCCTATAATTATCAATCTAACCCATACTATTAGCCATATTATGCTTATATGATCGATAATACGACAATTACTATACTCATTACTCTTATTATTATCAATCTAACTCATATTATTATCCATATTATGCTTATATGATCGATAGAACGACAATTACTATACTCATTACTCTTATTATAATCAATCTAACTCATATTATTAACCATATTATGCAGATATGATCGATAGAACAACAATTACTATACTTATTACTCTTATTATTATCAATCTAACTCATATTATTAACCATATTATGCAGATATGATCGATAGAACGACAATTACTATACTTATTACTCTTATTATTATCAATCTAACTCATATTATTAGCCACATTATGCTTATATGATCGATAGAACGACAATTACTATACTTATTACTCTTATTATTATCAGTCTAACTCATATTATTAGCCATATTATGCTTATATGATCCATAGAACGACAATTACTTCACTTCTTACTCTTATTATTATCAATCTAACTTATACTATTAGCCATATTGTGCTTATATGATAGATAGAACGACAATTACTATACTTCTTTCTCTTATTATTATCAATCTAACTCATATTACTTGCCTTATTATGCTTATATGATCGATAGAACGACAATTACTATACTTATTACTCTTATTATTATCAATCTAACTCATATTATTAGCCATATTGTGCTTATATGATCGATAGAACGACAATTACTATACTTATTGCACTCACTGTTATCAATCTAACTCAGATTATTAGGCATATTATGCTTATATGATCGATAGAACGACAATTACTATACTCATTACTCTTATTACTATCAATCTAACTCATATTATTAGCAATATTATGCTTATATGATCGATAGAACGACAATTACTGTACTTATTACTCTTATTATTATCAATCTAGCTCATATTATTAGCCATATTATGCAGATATGATCGAGAGTACGACAATTACTATACTTATTACAACCACTATTATCAATCTAACTCATATCATTAGCCATATTGTGCATATATGATCGATAGAACGACAATTACTATACTTATTACACTCACTATTATCAATCTAACTCATATTATTCGCCATATTACGCAGATATGATCGATAGACCGACAATTACTATACTTATTACTCTTATTATTATCAATCTAACTCATATTATTAGCCATATTATGCTTATATGATTGATAGAACGGCAATTACTACACTCATTACTCTTATTATTATCAATGTAACTTATATTATTAGCCATATTGTGCTTATATGATCGATAGAACGACTATTACTATACTTACTACTCTTATTATTAATTATCTAACTCATATTATTACCCTTATTATGCTTATATGATCGATAGAACGACAATTACTATACTTATTGCCCCCACTGTTATCAATCTAACTCAGATTATTAGCCATATTATGCCTATATGATCGATAGAACGACAATTACTATACTCATTACTCTTATTATTATCAATCTAACTCATATTATTAGCCATATTGTGCTTATATAATCGATAGTAAGACAATTACTGTACTTATTACACTCACTGTTATCAATCTAACTCATATTATTAGCCACATTATGCTGATATGATCGATAGAACGACAATTACTATACTTATTGCACTCACTGTTATCAATCTAACTCAGATTATTAGGCCTATTATGCTTATATGATCGATAGAACGACAATTACTATACTCATTACTCTTATTACTATCAATCTAACACATATTATTAGCCATATTATGGTTATATGACCGATAGAACGACAATTACTATACTCATTACTCTTATAATTATCAATCTAACCCATACTATTAGCCATATTATGCTTATATGTTCGATAATACGACAATTACTATACTCATTACTCTTATTATTATCAATCTAACTCATATTATTAACCATATTATGCAGATATGATCGATAGAACGACAATTACTATACTTATTAGTCTTATTATTATCAATCTAACTCATATTATTAGCCACATTATGCTTATATGGTCGATAGAACGACAATTACTATACTTATTACACTTATTATTATCAATCTAACTCATATTATTAGCCATATTATGCTTATATGATCGATAGAACGACAATTACTATACTTCTTACTCTTATTATTATCAATCTAACTTACATTATTAGCCATATTGTGCTTATATGATCGATAGAAATACTATTACTATACCTATTACTCTTATTATTATCAATCTAACTCATATTATTAGCCTTATTATGCTTATATGATCGATAGAACGACAATTACTATACATATTACTCTTATTATTATCAATGTAACTTATATTATTAGCCATATTGTGCTTATATGATCGATAGAACGACTATTACTATTCTTATTACTCTTATTATTATCAATCTAACTCATATTATTAGCCTTATTATGCTTATATGATCGATAGAACGACAATTACTATACTTGTTGCACCCACTGTTATCAATCTAACTCAGATTATTAGCCATATTATGCCTATATGATCGATAGAACGACAATTACTATACTCATTACTCTTATTATTATCAATCTAACTCATATTATTAGCCATATTGTGCTTATATGATCGATAGAGCGACAATTACTATACTTATTACACTCACTATTATCAATCTAACTCATATTATTAGCCACATTATGCTTATATGATCGATAGAACGACAATTACTATTCTCATTACTCTTATTATTATCAATCTAACTAATATTATTAGCCACATTATGCTTATTTGATCGATAGAACGACAATTACTATACTTATTGCACTCACTGTTATCAATCTAACTCAGATTATTAGCCATATTGTGCTTATATGATCGATAGAACGACAATTACTGTACTTATTACACTCACTGTTATCAATCTAACTCATATTATTAGCCACATTATGCTTATATGATCGATAGAACGACAATTACTATACTTATTGCACTCACTGTAATCAATCTAACTCAGATTATTAGCCATATTATGCTTATATGATCGATAGAACGACAATTACTATACTCATTACTCTTATTATTATCAATCTAACTCATATTATTAGCCATATTGTGCTTATATGATCGATAGAGCGACAATTACTATACTTATTACACT